>NW_017731490.1:3155383-3159665 GCF_001890085.2 Hipposideros armiger | reverse complement strand
TTATGAATCGTAATGTAAATATCTTTTTGTTTTCTGATGGTCTTAGGCGACCCCTGTGAAAGGGTCGTTCGACCCCCAAAGGGGTCGCGACCCACAGATTGAGAACCGCTGCTCTAGGTGATGGAATTCTAAGTGATGTTATTTTTTTCTAAGTTTCTTTACCATGGTTTTTTTTCCCCCTAATTCATAAGATTAATGATAGTTTCTTTTTTGTTTTCAGTATTTATTTTTCTACAAGGAATATGTACTGCTTTTATAATCTGAAAAAAAGTGTTATTTTAAATTGTATACTCTTTATGTCTTTGACATCGAAAGAAATGTTTTTCCATTTGAAACAAAATAGCAAACTGTCTACTAGGCAAGTACCGTGATAACAATATGAAATACTTCGATGATGCCATTTATCAATATGGATAATCGATCCCAGCAATTAAGGGAAAACAGCACAGTGAAAATTTAAACAATACTTGATATATTCTCCATCTCTGATGATTCAGAAGGCAGGCAGCATCGTCAATTATCCCAGGATCTTCATTCTGATTAACAAGGGTTATCACTTCACAGAACTGGTGCAGTACATTTCTAGGTGTCTAGGTAAGTTGTCAACCTCTAGTAACCTGTCTCCTCATCTGTAAAACTTAAGGCCATACAGCTTTGTCCCCACTGGGGAGGGGTAATCGGATAACGTAAAGGGAAATGCCTCGCACAGCACAGGCACTCAAAACAAAGAGACACTCCAGTAACAAATGTCCTTCCTTTCGGCAAAAAGAAACTTTGAGACACGCACACCCTCAAGTGAGACAGAAATGCCTTCTATTCTTTCAAGCTTCCTTTTCCTGAACACAGAAGAGAAAGGAAGCTGACGGGCTTTAGAAGATGCCAGTAGACTCTTTTACGTCCCATCGGTGGAGGAAGGCCTCACCAAGGCACGCGGTCAGAGAGCTGCCACATAAGCAGCTGATGGGACACAGGCTGGAAAACGCTTGAGGGCAGAAGGACACAGGAGACCTGCCACACTCAGCCACGACTGAGGAGATGGAGAGTGGCTCAGCTTTGCAAAAATCAAGTATAAAACAGGAGGACAAAGAAGACCAGAGTCAAGGCCACAGCTGTGCTTATCCTCCCACGGAACGACCTCAAATATAGTTTCTCAAGGAAAGAAAAGCATTCCCCAAAATAAGGAAAACCAAAATTTTTTATTAGAGCATGATTTAAAAAAATTTTTTTTAATTAACAACCTAACACCTTATTTTTGAGACTCAATGACCTTATACCCTCTCTTATTTGGTAACACAAATGTGTTTATGAACTATGGTTATATTGTAGAATAAAATGTTATTCCGTTTTATAATAATACATTCAAACAAAGTTTGGGAACACTGGTATAGCAGAGAAACAGTGAGCAAGTGGCATATTTTATCTTTAAGTAGTAATTATCTGAATTTCAAAATAAATTTATCACTGCTTTTTCATTGTGAATCACAGCACTGAATTTAAACAATCAAGAAAACTAACACTAACCCCCCAAAAATGAATATGAGAAATAAGTATATATTTTATGTTTCACAGTAGAACATCTTACTGTTAAAGCACCAATTACCGAATGTAGCAGGAATTCTCTAACACAGCGCGGTACGTCCAATGAGAGGCCAACAAGGCCGGTTCACTGACTTAAACGTGCTTGTGAGACTACACCATGACAATCATGTTGGCAGGTATTTAAAACAATTGCTTCTCATACATATATTAGTATGTAAAGATTTGAGGCATTCTGAAAATAGATCATGCCATTCTCCAAAGATGTATGAAAATACGTTGTGTTTTATCAGGACAGGGTACAGAAGGCTAACACGTCAAACCTCAGTGAAGGCGGCGCGTCCGTCCTGCCTCACGCAGTCCTCTGATGACACGCGGCACAGCTCCTTCTCACTCTGCAATAAGGACTTCACAGACTGGAACACATCTTCACTGAAGCTCTGAAAATAAGAGATCGTCTTAATTTATGTAATTCTAGGACAAGGTAAAAGACCCTGGAGCTAGTCTATTGTAGTTTTACACGGAGAGTCACTAACACTCTAATTAACATGCATTCGGCATACTGTTACATACCTCTGGACACATACAGAACTCGGATCAGCGGAGAGGAAGAAAGAACCAAGTGCATTAGGAGAGCTGCACATGCTCAGAACACACACAGCACAGCACAGGCATTCAACCTACTGGACCGCCCTGAGGCCCTCAGGCTGGCAGCCTGACAAGCTGCACACCTGAGGCCCAGGTCACTGGCAGAACACAGCGACAATGTGTATGAGGAATGAGATGATGGGGAAGCTCTAGTAAGGAATGCTAACGACAGTGATTACTCTCATAGCAAAGTAGGTGATGGGGGGAGGGGGGAGAGATAATAACTCCAAATAAGGCTTTTCGGGGACTTTAAGGTAGCTCTAAGATGAAAATGAGGGAAAGCACTCCAGACGTGGTGGGGGGATGTCACATGTGCACAGGCCCCGAGGAAGGGAGAGTTACATACAGAAAACAATGAGTTTTTTTGTATGTAACTGACCTCGCTCTCCCGCTGCTGATCTCTTCTGTCTGAGCCGTCCCTCCCCAATTCCCGGCAAAAATCCTACCCACCCCGAGACCTGTGAAGACCGTTTCATCCCTCAGTCACAATAAATCTCTCCAAGTTTCTACTATATTGCTTGCACTTAAGATCATTTAATCTGTATCACAACACATTATAATGACTGTTTTCATATGTATTTGTCTTTCCTACCCATTAACGAAGTTATTGAAGTCAGAGACTGTAAAATTGTATTTTACTCAGCTTTTCTCCTCCCGATTTCAGTACCTCACATACTACAGGAACTCAATGTGTGTTAATTTTAATAAATTGAGCTAGAGCTCCTTGGGGAAATGGCTATTCCCGGTCTGAAGAAGAGAAAGTAGAAAGTGTGGCTGAAACATCTTATTGTGACAGAATGCAAGGGAGGGCTCAGAGGCTAACTGGGTCATTCCAAATGAACACAGAGCCAACTTGAAGAAATTCCCACTGGCCAAATTTGGGACAATTTGGGCATCAAAAGAATCCATTAAAAGAGACAGATAAAAGGATGGGGTGAGGCGGGGGAGAGCACATCTTTACATAAGAATGTTGGGTAACAAATATGGACAGAATGACAAAACTTGAAAATACCATTTATAACTCCCAATATAATGAATGATTTAGGACAGGATCATCAATGTAACTTAATCCACTGGATTAAAAACTATGGGGGAACAGGATACCCACAATGTCTCACGGAATCACCCCACAGATTACCTACTAACTGTATTCATTACAAAGGGCTTTCTATGTGTGTTTATAATGAGGAATATTACAGCCTTAACCACCTAGTCCAGGCTGGCACCTCCGGACGTGACAGAGTGGAAAGACCACATCATCACCTCTGAAGGGTTCTTGCTAAACCTAAGCACAAGGCAAAGCAGATGAACTCAGGTGGGATGCTGTACAACACATCTAGTCCAGACGTCCAAGGTCGGCTTCACAGAAGAGTCTGGACCATGAAAATGGGCTAACCTGGGGAGACCAAAAGAAAGGGTGCGAGCCTCGACGGGATGCCAGATGAGCCGGGGGAAAGGAGCACGGGCGTCAGACAGTGGGCGGGAGCTGTGTCTGGACTGCATGGGGGACGGCGTGACCGGACTGATGCTTTCTGAGGGGTGGCCATGAGGCTGATGGAGCTGCACGCTGACATATTCAGAAGGAAGGTAAACGACGTCTGCAGCGCGCTCCCTGATAGTCTCACAAGGTGTGGAGGGGGCGCTGCTCCAACCGCCGTTGGCCCCACGAGCTAGATTAGATCTGGGCCAGCACAGGGGCTGGCTCCGTAAAGCCAGGCGGGAGACTGCTTCCCGCAAATCCCCCCGAGACTGTCAGATGGACTCCCCGATGCCCCACACTGTGCTGGTTCCTGGCAAGCGCGCAGGCACTGCCCCTCATCTGAGATGCGTCTAGTGCCCCATCCATCCTGCTCTGTTCCACATAAGCCTTTAGTCCTGCCAAGCACCTCAGAGGATATGCATTTCCTCTTGCCACAGCCCAAGATGAGCATAGTATGAAAGTGTCCCTTAAAAAGCTCTGCCAGGCTGGAGTGCCCTGCCTGTCTCTGGTCTTTCCCTGCCCTTTGCTTATGGAGGTCGATTTTCAGTCTCAGGCCTTTTCCCTGGGTCCATGTGTATAACCAAAAGGGAGTGAGAGTGTGTGTGTGTGTGTGTGTGT
>NW_017731490.1:3140194-3155008 GCF_001890085.2 Hipposideros armiger | reverse complement strand
CAGTGTGTGTGTGGGGGGGGTATGTATGTGTGGGGGGTGTGGGTGTGTGTGTGTAAACACACAGATAGGTTGGTTATGGCAAAACGTTAACAGAGGGTGAATCTAAGTGAAGAGTATATATATATATATGGTGTTCACTGTACTGGTTTTGTTCCCAACTTTTTTGTGGACTTGAAAATATTCAAATTTTTAAATGATTCTGTTTTCATGAATGAGTGGAGTTTTTCAGACTAAGATACGATCATGAACTCAGAAAACAAACTGGAATGTGAAATCTGAACTTGAACTATCAATATAAACTCATGACACTGAAGAAGCAATGAGCCTTCCGAGTACCCAGATCTTGGCTCCTGAGTACTATTGAGGGTTCTTTGAAGAAACAGCCAATTTCAGGTCTGAGGAAGGGAAAGTAGAAAGTGAAAGTGGGGTCAATCTGTTGTGCTAGATATCACGGAAGTAATCAAAGAACTCTGAGCCTGACACCAAAGGACACAGGCACCAGCTTGGAGGGGCTCCCTAGGCCCAAGTTTGGAACAACCTGAGCAACTTAAAATAAGCGAGTGAATGAATAAATAACTACAAATAAAGGATTCGAAAATACAGAATTTTTAAAATCCATGAATCCGGAGTAATACAAATAAATGAATGAATGAGTGAGGGGAAATAAACTCATTTGCCACAACTGGAGGCAGCTATTCCACTAAATCATTCATCTGAAAATTGGTAATAAAAGGACATTTATCCTGCCTTTATAGGAGGTACTGTAGTTCATCTATGGTTGATGAGAGAAAGCTTTTCTTAAAGAAGAATGTCAGCTAATAAATGTAAACAAAAGATAAAATTAGGAAAATCATCATTTTGCAACTTCTAGGAAATAACAAATTCAGGAAGGGGTCATCAAGGATGCCAAAAATATCAGGTGACAGGCTGCTGGGAAGAAACAAGGTATCTGCACACAATCAATTATCATCCCATAGATTATCTGCTAACTAAAAAATAGAAAATGGACAGCCTGGCAGAGCTCCTACCTTACACAATTGATCAATTTTTGCATCGCTGATCATAGGAAAACCTGAAATTCTAGTTTATATGAAACACAGAAAAGAGCTAAGTTAATTAGCACTGTGAGAAAACAACCAGACAAATCCAGAATGTGGAACATGGTACAAAAACGGGCCTCGTCAGTCTTGAATATGGAAAAAAAAAAAAAAAAAGAGGCTTTATTGGTGCTGGCAGCACTCTCACAGACATGGTGAACATTCCCCAAACCTGCCAGGCTTTCTGTAACAAGTGTGGCAAGCACCAACTCCACACACTGACACGGTAGAAGGGGGGCAAGAACCGTCTGCGTGCCGAGGGAACGCAGCACCATGGCAGGAAGCAGGGTGGCTGGGGGTGCAGACTAAGCCAGTTTTCCAGAAGAAGGCTCAAACTCTAAAGCAGAAGGTGCTGAGGCCTGAGTGCTCTGAGCCCAGTGCCCATCTAAGAGACTCTTAGCTATTCAGAAGGGCAGGCATTGTGATCTGTGAGGATGTAAGAAGAGAAAAAGGGCCTCATGATCCAGTTCTAAGCTTTGGCTTTTCTTTTATTATGAAGACGATAAAATCTTGAGGTTATGTTCACTTGAAAAATAAATTTTTAAAACCGTTTCATAAGAAATGTAAACACGTCATAACCATCAAATGCAACCTAAGGCCTAAGAGTCTAAAGTGAATCCAAAATAGGAGCTGGGTGGGTGGGAAGAGTATAAAAGACATTGCAGGGGTAATAAAGGGAGTCTGAGCATGGCTGGGTGTGAGACATAAGGGAATTATATTTCATTTTCTTAGATGTGATAACGGTGTTATTATGTGGGAGGCGGCAATTACCCCTAGGAGCAGCATGCTCAAGTGTTCAGGGATGAAAAGTCATTAAGAGTTTAACTTTCAAATAGTTCCGCCAAACACACACACACACACACACACACACACACACACACACACACACACGCGCACACAGAGCAAATGAGACAAAATAGTAACAACTAATGAATATGTGTGTTTGGTATACAGGTTTATGTGTGGGTGTACTATGCTTTTAACTTCTCAATATGCTTAAAATTTTTGATAATAAACTGTTAGAAAAAAATTAATAGAGTAGAAAGTATACCTCTTTCTGATTTTTGTAATATTTGATTCCCAGTAAATAGTCAATGTGTCTCTATCTTTCATGCAAAAGTGAAATCTAGAAAATTCAAGTACACCTTTCAATTTCCACATCAGCAAATACGGAAGTTTTTGTCATTCAGCTATACTAAGGAAAGGCATAAAAAGTGGTATAAGTGTGTGCATACATACATATAAACAGTACATAATATTTGGATTCACATACTTTTATCTAAAAGTGAATTCAAACCAAATTCTTATTGTGTGCCTACTATAATGTGCTAAATAACAAAAGACATTAAAATAACAGTATGAAATGTCAGCTATGGCCTAATTCCTTATTTCAGGAATATATTCGTAAATTCAACTTAAACAGGTATGTGGTACTATGCTCAAGAAGGAGGTCACTAGCTCACTACTACATGTCGTATATATATTTCTTATTATTTATATAAAGTTCTAATTATTTATATAAAGCAATCAACATAATGTAATTATCAATTTAAAGCTATGGGTGCAATTGCTAATCTGAAAAAATTACAGATTACGCTACAATTTACAGAAAGAAGAAATCTGCTCACTGCTGACTAATACCTAGCATGGGACCATATAAGAAACATTTATATTTGCTGAATGAATGAGTGAATGAATGGTAATACTTTGGGGTAGAGCTAAATTTACATTTGATACTTATATTACTAAAAAGAAGGTAGAAAACTATCTACTGAGAAGAAATGGGGAGGTACTGCAATATTGGGGAAACAAGTTTCACTATCATGATTTCCTATCACTATTTTCATATATGCCAATCTTTGCTGTATTTTTTTTGTTTGTTTTAAGATCTTATTGGGGAATTGAGGGAGGGGAACAGCGTTGGGGAATCCAGGAAGGGAAACAGACAAGTTGCTGTCCTTTTGTTCTTCAGTCTAGTTGTGGAGGACGTTGCTTCACTGGCCCATGTTGGTATTATCATTGCGCTCTTCCCAGGTGAGGCAGATCGGTCGCTGGCCACTAGCCATTCACAGTAGCTTTACAACAGCCCACTGCAGCCTCACTGCAGCCTACCCTTGTTGCAGGCGACTCATGGCAGCCCAGCTCCAGGTCGAGCTGTTGTTCACCATCTTAGCTGTAGAGGTTGCAGCGTCACCGCCCTCATGTGGGATCCGAACCAGGGCCCTGCTGCTCAGAGCCGGCATCCCAAGCCAGCTCTTAACCAACGCAACACTCGGCCAGCCCTCTTTGTAGTATTTTAATGTTACTAATTTCAATAATTAGTTTAATTTAAAAACAAGACTATCATAGCTGTTTCACAGAACAATAATCAACATTTTCATTAAAACTATCACTAAAAGTAATCTAATACAGTGAACTTACTTTTCTGACAGGTGCTCTCGTCTTCATGTGACTGTTTCTGAAAGTCTGGAAGGTCGCCATAACTATGTTGCTGTTGTATAATCAATGAAGAGTTAATCCATAAAATACCTAAAGAACACATATAAAAAGAAAACCATTTATTAATATTTTAGTGACTCAGGTAAGCATTTTGTCATAAAATACTTCTAAAATACCACCATCTAAAAAACAATCACAAACAAAATTCAGAGCCATAAAAATTTACTTAGCAATCCAACATGAACATTTGAAAAATATGTGAATATTGGTACTTTAATGAGATACCAAATTATTACAAAAATCAAATTTTAGGTTCAAAATTATTATAAAGTAGCTTATCCTTATCATTCAATCTCACTGCCCTTTTTAAATTACA
This sequence comes from Hipposideros armiger, assembly GCF_001890085.2. Lineage (NCBI taxonomy): Eukaryota > Metazoa > Chordata > Mammalia > Chiroptera > Hipposideridae > Hipposideros > Hipposideros armiger. The sequence continues at coordinate 3,151,096 of NW_017731490.1, read as the reverse complement.
AATAAGGCTGTACTTGAAAGGATCAATAAGAAATATTTGAAAACCTCTTAAAATCTAAAATAGAGACCATCACAAAAAGATTTCCAGCCTTCTTGCCTCCCAAAAGTCACTCTATCCCTAGAGTGTAAGCACTCTAGACATTCCTATTTCTTGTTTGAATATTTCTTTCTTGGCAGAAAGGTTTGACAATATACAAATAAGAACTAGAAGTCTGTACATATCAGATAAACAGAAACAAATTCCTCATGTAGGAATCTTAACAGCATATCAATGACTAGAGTTCAAAAGCATCCAGATTAAATGATGAACAGTACTTAAAAGCACATGCATGCACACACACACACACACACACACACTCAAACACACGCCCCTTGGGATAAACTCTAAAACGAGGTCTTAACTTTTCATCAATGCTTTAATAAAATACCTTTGAGAGCTTAAATCAACATTGGCATTAACCGCTCAATATCCACATTTGACCATGGTAACTGGTCCATTTATTCAAAATCTACTTGCTAATTAGATGCTATGGATACAGGTGAACAAGGTAAATATAGCTCTCTCAGGTTCAGAGCCTTCAAGGAAAATGTTATTAGTATAAAGGGTGGGAGTGGGATTGAATTCTAAATCACTACATAACTAAAAAATGTGAATCAAAGATTTAAGAAATTGTTAGTTTCAATCAAACTGGCCTTATCAAGAATTACCTAGTTGCAGTTTTCAAGACATCTGGTTATTAATATAAATTTTACAACAGAGAGATTTATATAGAAAGCGAAACTTAACTTAGTCCCCGTCAGAACTGCAAAAAAACTAAATTTCAGTGGACTTCTAATTTTAAATTCTTATACTATAGAGATGTGTGTGTGCGTGCACACACACGTACCTCCCTTTAGAGATTTCTAGATTAATTTTTAGACAAAGAATTATGATGGCATTCTATTCTGAACTAAGATAACCCCTAGTGGTCTCTTTAACAATAAAATTTGACTCATGGCTGGAACTGAAACAGGATTGTGAGAAAAGGAACAGAGGTCCCAACTGCACAAGATAAAGAGTGATCGCCCAGGATTCAGACAAGTACCCTTCGTGTTCTTGTTCTCTCTTTCATTCGCTTCGTTTCCTCCGGGTAAACTGCAGTATCTCTGATTGGTTTCTTCCATGTATATACTGCCTGCTTACCCAGCAAGTTACTGTGAGAATCAAATGGAAACAAACTTATAGGAGGCACTTTGGAAACTATAAAACATACGTAAAAGAAAAATTAAAATATCTGCTTATGGAACAAAATGGTCAAGAGGACCAAAATGATCCAAACGAAGTGTAAATGTAAAGATTGATGTGACCAAAGCAAGAAACTAATCCTTTTATTTGCCCCAGGCCAACTCACTCTCCCCCTCTCCCTCCCCCCCCACCCAGTACTCTCCAACTGCCAGGAGCTCTCAGAGACAAATGGACTCACCTCAAACTTCATGTAACACATACAACACAGAGGTCAACACGAGGGTTCCAGAAAAGCAAAACTCAGACTCAGCTCCTGAGTGACCTGGCACCACCTTTCTGGAGGGCACTTGTGCCACGCATGTCAAAACCTTGAAAATGCTCCCACTTGGACACGAGGATTCTACTTCTGGGAATCACGAAAAGAAACGATAATCCTGGAACGTCTAGGGTTCTAACTAGAGCTTATATTGCACCCAATGCCTTGCTGAGAGATTGGTTACCTTACATCTCATTTACTCCTTCGGACCGGAAGAGCAGCCCTCCAATTCCACAAGGAGAAAGGCGAGGCAAGGGGGACTCAAGCAAGGCGTCCAGGCCCACGCAGCACAGCTGCCTCACATCCAAACGTTCAAAGTCTAGCACTGAGGTGCCTACCTGCTCCTTCACAGTGGGAAAGGGTGTGAATAATTCTTTTTCTTTTTTAAGATTTTATTGGGGAATTGGGGGAGGGGAACAGCTTTGGGGTATCAGGAAGGGGAACAGACAAGTCGCTGTCCTTTTGTTCTTCAGTCTAGTTGTGGAGGACATCGCTTCACTGGCCCTTGTTGGTATTGTGATCATTGCGCTCTTCCTGGGTGAGGCAGTCACTTGCAAGCCATTGGACAGCCGCGCACAGCAGCTCACGAAAGCTCATGAAAGCTCACACCCGCTGCCGGCCAGCCCCGCTGCAGCCTACGCCATCGCCAGCGACTCACGGCAGCCCGGCTCCAGGAGGAGCTGTTGTTCACCAACTTAGCTGTAGAGGGCAGTGTCACTGGCCTTCATGTGGGATCCAAACTGGGGCCCTGCTGCTCAGAGCTGGTATCCCAAGCCAGCTCTTAACCAACGCGCCACTCGGCCGGCCCAATAATTCTTTTATAATAATAACAAAAAAGATTTCCCACATCTTTCCTGCTCTCCTCTGGCCTAAGAAATGTCCGAGACAGCATCATCCACTTCTTGGCCTTTTCAGAGCATGAGCTAACCAAGCCAAGGAGTCTCAGAAATGCCTTCCTAGTCTTCTGTCAACAATACTGTCCTACCCTGATGCTCTTTACCGTGCTAGTTCTCAAACTTCAGTGCACATAAGGACCAGTTTCCTTCTAACATCTCCTCCTACCCCCAAAACTCCAGATTCAGGAGGCGTACGTGGAACCCAGAAATCAAGTACCCTACATGATTTCTGATTGAGAAACCCTTGTCTATCTCTCTAGGCATTCCATTAGTCTCCTTCCCTAAATTTTTTCTTAATTTGTTACTCAAATACTAATATTTTCTAATCTCCAACCGTGTCCTCTTTGGTACTCATTCTATTTAGTTTTCCAAGGATATCTGATCTCTATGTGTGGTTTTAACTATGGAAATAACTCCATAAAGTGTATCTTCAGTTCAGTTCTTGCACCTGAGTCAGTTCCTTATGCTCAATTTTCTATTAGGTACTTGTGATTAATATCCCAGTTACTCCAAAATTACTATGTTCAAAGACTGAATGAAACTTTCTTTCTAAACAATCTCCTCCTGTCTCTCTGTGTCAGTTAGAGCTAGTAACCAACGGGTCCAGTAAGCCAAGCTAGAAACTGGCCTTTCCTTCCATCTCTACAGACTCCCAGGTCTATTCTGGTTCATCACCAAGCCCGGACCCATCCTCCTGAAGGGCCCTCAAATCTGCCCTTCCTCACATCAGCTGAGCCCTACGGATTCTTCATGCATCAGCCCAAGGGCCTCCCTCTGTGAGGAAGGCGTGGCTGTCACTGTCCCTGCTGGCCCAAACAGTAGCCACGTCCTTTAAGCTCCCCCAGCAGTCTGTCCTTTTTTCTTTTGGTGTCACTGTTTGCATGCATCCCTCCTACTGTGAGCAACTTGAGGACAAAAGTTTTATTGTACTTGTATTCTAACACAGTAGGCATTCAAACATTTGCCAAATTAATAAATAAAAAGTAATCCTTTTAAAGTACAAAGTGTGCCTTTAAATGTTTAAATGGGTGCTTCTACATTTAATGAATTATTTGAGAAAATACAATTAAAACTTTACAGTAATTTCTAATTTTATAGTATTTAGGAACATATTTATAATAAATGCTCCAAATATACATTTTGAACAAACCCCAAATGTCAAAAATTAATATTATGTTGAATATAACTATAACAAAACAAGAAAAAAAGGACATAAAAATTGGTCTTCAGGCATTAGACAACATTAGACCTGATCCGACTCCTTCCAGGTGAGTCCACAGGGAGAGGAGCGCCAAGCAGCCCGGCACAGCCACCCAGCAGGGACGGCGCTCAGAGCCTGGACTCTGTAGGGCAGCGTGCGGGAGGGAGCGCTCAGGGCAAACGAGAGCTGCAGAAATGTGCAGATGGGTCCCCCACAGCCCTTGGCTGAATACTGATCTGTGCCGCGTATGAGGTTGGGGAAATAAATACCAAAGAGCAGTAGGCAAAAAGAATCCCTGGAGCCAGACAGGACTTGGGATGGTGCGCACTCCCCCCAACCAGAGAAGCACCTAGCAATATATCGGGCAACGGATGAACTCCTCCGATAGAAACGCGTCGGCTGGAGGGCCAGGTCAGCAATACAGTGAAGGCTGTCCTGGACTCGCCCGAACAAAGCGAAAGGCAAGCCTCGCAACAATCCAACCGATTCCAAATAAGTTAACTGTGCACCCCAACAATCCAACACTCAGGAACATAACATAGTCACGAGAGCAACAGCATAAAGCTTAACAGCTGGCACACAGTGCAGGCGACCAGGTATGCAAAGGAGAAAAATATGACTCGCAACCAGGAGAAAAAATACGACACTATAGTAAGTGCATACCCAGAAAAGACAGAGATGATGGAATGAATATTAAAAATCTATACTACAAATATGTTCCAAACATTCGAGAAGACAGGAAAACATAAGAGACATAGAAGATGTAAGAGAGCCCAATTAAAATTCTAGAGATGAAAATAAAATACACTGCATAAAAAACATACTGGATGCAATTAACATCAACTAGATACCACAGGAGAAAAGCTCAGTGATCTTGAAGACATAGCAATAGAAACTATCCTATATGAAGAACAGACAGAAGTTGTTTAAACACAAACAAACAACAGGAAAACAAAAACAAACCCAGCATCAGTGAGTCAGTCCAAAGGTACTGGAATCCCAAAGTGTGACAGTGGAGGGCAAAATGACCCAGAATTTCCCAACTTTGATGAAAATCATCAACTGAATGATCCAAGGAAAATCAATAGGTCCTAAGAAAAATAAACATAAAGAAAGCCATACCAAGGCACATCATAACTAAACTGCTGAAGACCAGTGATAAAGAGGAAAATCTTAAAAGTAACCAGAGGGGAAAAAAGTATACATCACATACAAAACAAAACAAGGAAGGACGGCAGAATTCTAATCAGAAACTATGTAAGCCATAAAATAAGACAACAGAGCAAAGTACAGAAAGGGAGGGAAATGTCAACCTGATGAAAATATCCATAATGCAATGAAAATATCTTTCTAGATAAATTTATTCAAACTGAAAAATGCTGTGAGAACTCATCACTAGCCAACCGTAACTAGAATACATAGCTGTTGAGAGAAATTCTTCAGGCAAAGGACAAACATTATGAGACAGAAATGTGGACCTAACTGAAGAAACAGAGTGCCTAAAATGGTAAACATGAAGGAAATAGAAAAGATGTTTTCTCCTTTTTTAAATGCCTTTTAAACATAACCATTCAAATAAAAATAATGTGTTTTGGGGTTTACAACATACATAGAAGCAAAATGTATGACAAAATAACACAGGATATGGTGGGTGGGAGAGGAAAAAATACTGTTGTAAGGTCCTACGCTATAAGACAAGTGATATTGATGTTATCTTGCAGACCCCAGAGCAACTACTAAAAACATAAAACAAAATAATACCTAATGAGCAAACAGTGGCGTGGAGGTGATGCTGTGCCTTTTGCAAATGAGGAAACTAAGGCTCAGCGTCACAGGGTGGCTGTCAGCATGCAATGAAATCATACATGCAAACACAGGACCGGATACGACAGGCACTCACATGCTAGCTCCCTCCTTGGGTACAGACTTGCTGTTTAACTTACAGAATCTAAACACCCCACAGCTACTGATGGCTACTTTTTAATCCCGAGTCAAGGGCATTCCTGCATTCACAGTATGTTTTGTTTGTACCTCTAAGGGGTTTCTCCATCTCAGCATTATTGACATATAGGGTCAGATAAGTGTTTGTTGTAGGGGGCTGTCCTGTGCATTGTCAGACATTTAGTGGCGACCTCGTTCTCTACCCAGTCACCAGATGCCAAACAGCCTTCAAACATTGCCAACTATCAGGGAGGGGGGTGGCGGGGAGCACAAATTGCCACTGCTTTATTTTAACACTGGTGACTACAGTCCCTGTGTAACAGGCACATTGTACGAGTGGACACCCTGCACAGGACTGTGAGTACTGACAACATCCAACTCCCATCCTCACCAACTGTCCAAGTGACAATGACTGGGACACAACAGTGCAAAGTCCCCGTTCTCATGGCGCGCCCATGCTAGGGCCATGCCTTACTCATCTCGGCGCTCCCCAAGGGCCTTCCCCATAACACACAAGCACATATTCACCGAGTGGAACAAGCTGTAACGTAAAGGAAAACTTCATCAAGGATATGCGTTTAAGAGGGACATTTGGTGGGAAGAGGGATCACTTTAAATAGAGAAGAGTTGGGGTCACCTACCTAACGACTGGCTGACAAATCAATCCAGGCATATTTGTTCTGCCATCTGCTTCTTAAGCCTTCGATGGAGAAAAGTTACTGTCTTTCCAGGTTGGAATCTACTTCTCCTCCTAAAGTGTGTTTGAACCTTGCCAGTAATTGATATTTAAAATAACATGGGCCTAATTGAGAAAGTGCTAAGTGAGAACTGCTGACTCCCAAACTCCCTACATACCAATAAGAAACATAACTTTAAAATAAAAAATTTAAAAACCACCTTTAATCTTGAGGCCGTGCTTTCCATGTGAATATGCTGCCTAGAACTTGAAACAATGTTCTTAATCTTATACATAACCTCCATCTACAAGCCAATTTTTAACCAAAAATATGTTCAGAGTTTTAACTCAGGAACACATTTCTCTTCATGAGTCACGTCTGCGACTCTATGACTTGAGAGCATGCTGCTGAAAAGGCATTTCAGCAGCTCTTGCAAATAGTATTAATAACAAGGCTCTACCCCAAGCTGCCATGGCAGGAATAAATGCACGGCTCAGCTTTGGAAACGGCCCGGGGCTGGGCACCTCAGGGCCATCCTAGGAGCCCATGCAGAACCTATGAACTGACAAGATATAAAAGGCATAAAAAAGGAAGAGTGTGAAAGATGATTTTAAGGTTTCACGCTTAGGGCGCTAGAGGGAAAGTGGTGCCTATGCCAATTACAGCGCAGCTGGGAGACAGTGTTTTACGTCAATACAGCATCCAAAAGGCACCTAAACAACCCACATTTAGTTGGGGTGGTCAAAAGCTAGAAATGTTCCTCTAGGAATCATCTGTATGTACAGAGCTTAAGAGCTTATCCTAGAGACTGGGCAAGAACAGAGGACCAAGAGAGAATCTAAGGGAACAAACATGCTTACGGGATCCTGGGCAGGTAGCAAAGGGCCACAAACAAGCAGCAGTCGGAAAAGCTGGGGAGACGGAGATTTAAAATAATTCAGTGTCACTGAAGTCAAGAAATAGTTTTCAGTATGGAGTGGCAGCACTAGACTTCGAAACGCCTGAGGGCGGAAATGACTTTCTTTCATCTCAAATGACATTCTTTCATCTCGGAATGCTGTAGGAGCCCGTATCCCAGTACCTGCCACAGAGTACACACTCAGTAATCATAGACCCTGTGCCAGCCAGGCACTGCTCACCTACTGCCAGACAGAATTCACAATTCTCACAACAGAAGTTGTCATCATACCCATTTTACAGATAAGGATAATGAGGCACAAAACGGCTGTGGAATTCGTCCTAACTCACACACCTAGGAGAATCCGTCCTGAAAAAGAACACTGCTGAGATCAAGTTCAGTGCAAATAGGGAAAAACTCCAACTGCAGGATGTTACCTACACCAGGGGAAGCCTTCATCTCCTCCCTGCCCACTACCCCTTCCTTAGAGAACTTGTGGTACCCAGTCTAAAAAAGTAAACTGTGGGACATACCTATGTCTCCTCTCTGTCCATTTTCCCATTCCCATCTTCCCCCAACCTCAGCCAACTGGACTAGAAGTAGAGATACCTAACCAATCAGGTTCTCTCCCCAGAAATGCAGAATTAAGATATGGAGGTATTTGCTGAGTACCGTACTGCAAAATCAATGAGTCTGGCATAGGCACCATGACACACCAAAGTTCCATGACAAACCAAAGTTATGGGGAAGCAGAAACCAAGAGCTTTAAAGATAGGGACAGCCTGAAAAAAAACTGGGACATAACAGCACAGAGCAGCAGCGACACAAGGCCATGTGTTCCCAGAGTAAACTGGAAGAGCAACTGCCTGAAGAATTTCTGGTTCCCGGGGCACCAAGCTGGACTTCAGACTGTAGATTCCAGAGGCAGCCCTCCAACTGTCCAACAAATGCCTTGTTTTAAGTAATTCAAATAGGTGTTTATTTCTTGCAGCCAAATAATCCTCAAGCCATTAAAAAAGGTCAAAGAAAAAACACTGAGCAAGCAGTTACTATGCACTTCACAATAACTGTTTGAGATATTTGAACTCTTTTCAGGATGAGGAAAAAAAGAGACTCAGCACTATTAACAGATATGCCAGACCCCAAAACGCAAACTCTTCACGCTATACCTCATTTTGTTCAAGTAACATCCTCTGTGTTTCCAGCCACTACATCATATATCTTATTTTTCCCCATGAAATATTCTCAGATTAATCCAAAAACGTTAACTTTTATCCTTCCCAGTCTCTAATCTATATATTTCAAATGCCTTAACTTCTAACAAATATTTTAAAATACAATGAACTTTTATATATAAAGATACATGACAGGATGAACACATTTAGATGTTTGGATCGGATAAAGTATTTTTCTTTCCTTTCCCCACTTTACTAGTTCATACACCCTTAACTCAAGCCCAAGCCAAGCTGAGATCTTCCCCTACCTGTGCCCGTCCCTCGTTCCAAGTGGTTGATTTTATTACTAAAAGGCAGGCCACTTGACAGAAAAAGAACCAATTCATTTTACCAAAATAATTATCCTACCCAGAGTTACTTCAATTACTTTTCAAAGGCAAGACAGATGAACAAATATTAATACATCCTAAAAGCTTGAAACCTTTGCCAAAGGGTCATAAAGACCAGCAAAAAAAAAAAATCTATTTTTCTATCCCTGAAAATCAGTTTGCCAAAATGGAATGAAGGGAACTTTTTAAATCTAGATTGGTTTCTTTTGCCCATTCTCAAAAAGACATTTAATAAATTTTTCACATTTTCTCCAAGTATAGACAGAACTCCACTGCTCGTTTATAACTGAAATTTTCCCTAATCATGAGCTATAATGTATCATCTGATTGGGTTTGATTTCCTTTTCCAGGCAGTAAGTTCCTAGAACTAAAAAATTAATATATGTATGTGTATATGTGTATGTTTGTGTGTATATACATATATGCATATATATATATATATATATATACATTACATATTCACATATTATATATGTGTGTCCTTCCAGCCTCTAAAGGCGAAGAAGATCTCTTCAGCTTCTAAACTTACTCCCAGAGTTCGGAAGCTAGAGAATTTCTCACTGTGGTTAAGGGTCTGTGGCAAGTCCCATGTCCTCAACAAACGGGACATAACACTGGCCTACGAGTACACTGCTAGGACCTTATCAATAATGCAGTTACATGGGTACATACACTAATCACCAGTTACCAGTTCAGCCTGGGAACCCATTGCTTCTGACTGCCCTACATTCTTTGATCTCTCATAAACTGTTGTTACAGCTACAGCAGTGAAATTCACTGTCAACGTCCCTTGTCAGTACCGCCAGAAGGAACATAAAAAGTATAAACAACCAGGGTACTCCTCGCAAAACGTGACTGTGTGTTTAAAAAGATTCATTAAATTGCACTATTTTAAATGACACCAATCATGCTGGGAACTGTGCTGCCACTTACTCTAAAGTGATAAGACATTAAAACCATCTTTGCGTTATGGAGTACCTTCTATTTTCTGAGTACTCTACATTTTTTGAGTATTTCCAAACATAGCAAAGTCAGTATCAATCAATATAACATTCCTAACAAGGTGGGAAGAAGCTAAGGCCTGCTTACGGGTTTTACGTGTTTTGCAAGGGATTGAATAACTACAAAGCTGAAAAGACAACCGGAATCTTTAACACCGGTTTGCACTAAGGCCGTTAGCTATGTCTCAGCAGTAGTCCTCATACTGCGATTTCCTTAGCATGTGAAGCTAAACCATCTCCAGTTCAACAAGCTTTAGAGGAGATGGAACGCAGAAGAAAAGAACTGTTACTAAGTCATATCACGGTGGTGGTTTGGATTCTGCTGCCATACTCATTTTGCCAACCTTTTTTATACTTTGGTCATATATATATATATATATATATATATATATATATATATATATATATATATATATATATATATATATATATATATATATATGTATATTATGGCAGCTAAGGTGCCTGGAATAACAGACATACACTGAATCCACTCAGAATATGGATGGCCAGCATTTACGCCACTTAGCAGCCTTAGAGGAAAATGGACAGCAAATATGAATAACAACACTCTGAGGGGCTGCTTGACGCCTTCCGTGTCTGTCACAAGATTTGGGTTGCATCTTGTTCCAGAGCTCAGGGGTTCTGGCAGTGGAAGGATGCTGTTCGCGGACAAAGTGCAACCTCCTCCTCCTGCAAACGCTCCAGCGCGCGCAGCGCGAACACAAACGAAGCCCACGCACCGCCACACACCGCGGGGACACGGCTCTGAAGGCCACCCTGGGGATGGAACCCGGACTTGTCATTCAAAGGGGCTCCGCCGCCACACTCGGGACCCCAGGAAGGCCGGTCTGGAACCCGACTGCACCCCCACGCCCCGGCCCGGTGCCGTGAGCTTCCTCCCTCCGCCCGCCGCCGCCGCCCTCCTCCCACTGCCGAGCAAAGGCGCAGCTCTGGGCAGCCCTGAAGTCACAGCTCGGGCTGCGGACGGGCGGAGGCTGGGACGCCAAAGCCGGGCCGCTGCATCCATCGCGGCCCCACACGCCGCCGCCGGCGGATCCGCAGTGGGCTCACCTGGGGCAGCTCACAGGCATGTCACCGGCTCGCAACGGCCGGTCGCGCGAGCTGCCGCGCCGGCGCCGCCGCTCCGCTCCCGCGCCCCCAGCCCACCCCCTCCCCTCCCC
>NW_017731490.1:3084133-3140094 GCF_001890085.2 Hipposideros armiger | reverse complement strand
CCTGCCCACCCGGCTTCCGCCGCCGCAGCTCCAGCCCGCACCACCACCTAGTCCCCACGCTGCCCATCCACTCTCGCGAGAGGGTGATACTCACCTCTCGCGAGAAGAACTCCGTGACCAAGCCCGCGCATAAAGTGGGTGGGCTTTTAGAAAGGAAAGTAGGAAAAGGAAAAACCTTCCCACGTGCTCCCCGGCAGCTGGCGGAGCGGCCCCGCGCATCACGTGACGTGCAGGCGGCCTCCCCATTGGCCAGACTCCGCTCAGCCGTGGGAGCTTTAAACTCGAGGCTGACCTACGAACCTGCGGCGAACGTCTTGCGCGCTTCCTGGCCCGTTACCATGGAAACCGTTTAACCCTTTCCTCTGGCAAAATGCCAAGCCTTGGCTTGCTCGGCTGGTTCGGTTCCAGGCCCCGCCTCCATCCCTTCGACCTCTTCGTCTTACCGCCTAGGGTCAGCTGGACGCCTTCGCCACACGCTGCCTTTGCTTTCCTCTGATTCCCGGGGCCCCTTCCAAAGCGGCAGCCCCACCAGATCTGACGGCCCAAGCAAAGCTTATCCTTTGGGGTGGCTCCGCCCCTTCTCCCCAGCATCTCTAGGGAGGACCACTCACAGCTCACCAGGCCAGCGGCCCTATCCGAACCTCAACAATTAGCATCCCGGAATCTCCGGGCCCTAGTGCTCACCCCTTAGATCTTTACGTGGTATCGGAATCGGGAAGTAAAAGCGTTCGTCGCGGAGAAAGCAAGCCCTAGATGAAAAGCTAATGTGTGATTATTTCCTCGTAGAAGCCGAAGGGCTAGAGGTCCAGTCAAGTTGCAGTCTCCTCAAGGACATGTATTCCTCAAGCGTGGAAATACCTGATAGATGAGAAAGGCATTTTTCAGTGGCTCCCCTTTGAGCGGTCTGCCCCGTTTGGAAGAGAGGAGCAGGGGAGAAAGGGTGCATTCGTATGTTCATTTCTTCAACAAATGTTTGTTGAGCTCCTACATATGTTAGGCATTACTCCAGGCTGTCGTCTGAGCAGCGATGAAGACGAGTAAGTCTAGGTTCTAGGGAGCTCATTGGTAGAGGCAGAAGAAAGAAAAAAATATCTGTTGGTGTTAAGCTCTATACAAAGAAGGTACCATAAATGATGTGGTTATTGTGATTGGCTGGCTACTGAGGGGCAGCCTTGAGGAGACGTTTAGGAAGTGATTTGCATAACAGGCTCTTGCCTTCCCAGGCAAAGCAAACCACTAATTCAAAGGCCCAAAATTAGGTTTGAGGAGGAAACTATGAGAAAATAAGAGGAAATAAGCTTGGCGAACGAAACAAACATGAGCCAGATCCTGTAGGCTTTGTAAGCCAAGAAAGGAATTGGAAATTTATTCCAAGTGCAGTGGAAAACATTGGAGAGTTTTAAACGGGGTGAGACACCAATGGTTTATTTAAAAAAGGAGGGAGGGAGGGAGGAAGGAAGGAAGGAAGGAACGAAGGAAGGAAGGAGAGAGAGAGAGAGAGAAAGAAAGAAGGAAAGAGAGAGAGAGAAAATGAAAGAAAGAAAAAAAAAAGAAAGAAAGAAAGAAAGAGAAAGAAAGAAAAAGATTTTTCCTGCAAAGAATGGATCTTGTGGAGGCCACAGAGGAAACAAGATTAGGAGACTTGTAGTCCATGTGAGAGACACTCCTGAAACACTTCATTTCCAATGACCTTGACATTCCTCTTCTAAAAATCCATTAGAGCCCTGGTGCTGTTTGCTGCCTTTTGTTAAAAACACCTGGACACATCTTTAGTTACTGCTATTTAATTCTAATAGGAGAAATAAATGGGATTGTTGTTGTTGTTGTCACTTGGGAAAATGAATGGCCCAAAAGGAAAGTCATCTTCCATTTTTTCCCCCTCCATCTATACCACACAGAAAACCACTTCTGTCTATTCTTAAAGTCAGTTCTAAGAAAAAGCAACATAAATGATGTTCAATGAAGATATTTATTCCTAAGTATAAGATTTGAAAAAAAAATAGAGGTTAAAGGCTGGAAAATGAAGGTGTTTCACTGAAAGAAACAGAAGTCAAGACACTTGAGTTCCCTCTGGAAGACCTCTCAGTAACTTGGTGAGGCAACCAAATCAAGGTACCTTATTATCCTTGAGTCTCAACTTCCTCATACATAAAACATGGCAATTTAAGCCGCCTCCACACAAAGTCATTACGTCTGAATTACACTTCCGCATGCATACCCCAGTAAAACGGAAGCTGGAAAGGCCAATGAAATAAAGTTTTACAAAAACCTAAGAGTCAACAACACCTGTCAAATGAAACTAAACACACATATACACACACCAGCTGAGGAACTATCAAACTGACTAAGACAGATACCAGGAATGCTTCCGTAAGAAATTCTGGCCTTCTCAGAGGGTGAAAACGGAAGCATTGCCACCTGCTCAACCTCGTACTCCCTTTCTCTGTAGCTATTTTGAACCTGTGTAGTATTTAATAAATAATGATTTATGTTTCTAATCAAGATTGAAAGAACAGAAAACAAATGTTTAAAAGATCTGAGGCAATATTTTAAAGTTAACGCCTTAATTGTAATGTAAATGAGGTTTCAAGAAACCTTATATATAGGGTGTCTTCTTAAAAGGAAAAATGCTCAAAAGAGAAAGTATTTTGACAAATTAAGACCATTCCTTTAAAATGCTGAGAAAACTGAGCCCTCTTTTAGAGCCTTTCACAGTCATCATGATTAACTGAAACAGCTGCTTGGTACTGCTCACTTAGATGAAAATGGGCTGGACTCTATCTACCATTCTGACTTGTATTAATAGAGCCATAAATCCTCCCAAGTCACCCTAGCCAGACAGTCTTTGTGGCCAATTTTTTGGAGTACAACGAATACAAAGTGAGGAGAAATTTAGGATTGAGATCCATTTCTACAGATGTCCCTAGTTTCTAATTCTTTTTAAATTTCTTTTGTTAACAGCTTCATTGAGATACAATCATGTACCATACAATTCACCCATTTAAAGTATACAATTCTGTGTTTTTTGGTATATCCCCAGAGGGTTGGCATTTCTACTCAGGCAATTCACATCTGACCATGTCACTCCCTTGCTTTAAAACCCTTCAGTGGCTTACCCGTGATATACCTAGTGCTCTCCTCCGGTGTCATACAATTCTCCTTTCAGTTCCTCAAAATAGGGCCAGGCTGTCCCTGCCTCAGAGCCTTCCCGCAAGCTGTGGTCAGCCCCTTAGCTTCTGAACGCTAAGGGAGCCTTCAGTATTTTGTCCGAAATCCCCAGACTAAGTAAGCTCCTCCTTATCTAGGACTCTACTTTTTCTTCAAAGCATTTCGCAACTTATAATGATTTTTATTTGTGTGATTACTTATTTAATGTCTGTCTCCTCTGCTAGACTAGGATCCATGAGCAGGAACCACATCTGTTTTTACTTACACATGACTGGCACATAGTGGATGTTTTTAGTTATTCGATAACTATTCATTGAAAAAAAGAGGAAAGAATGAAGGAAGAAGGAAGGAAGGAAGGAAGGAAGGAAGGAATCTTCACAGTTTATCCTGTGTTCTATTTTTCCCTCCCTTGACCTGTTGAAATAAATGTTTAGGCCCAAGATGGAGCTGCTCCTGCCCATCCACAAAACAAAACGTAGATAACTTTCGTGTCCCTGTAAATGCTCTGTTAGACCAGAAACTCAGTATATCCACTCAGCCAATCCCCAAACACCAAACCAACTCTGAGCTCTACACTTACTTCCTTATTCCTTTTCACTCCAAACACGGTTGACAGTGCAGCCCCAGACAATCAGATATTTTCTACTTTTTTCTTCCTTGTTCTTCATTCTTTATCCTATAAAAACTTCCTGTGTTCCTGCCCATTTTGCAGTTCTCCGAATGGAGACTGTCCACTTCATGAAGTGTTAAATAAGTGTTTATTTGTACCCCCTAAATTGTGCCTCTTTAATCATTTTTTTACGCTAGGAATCTTCAGTAAAATTTTGATACACGTTATAAGCCCAGTCTGTGCTGTGGTAAGGGGGATTAATGGAAGTTGAAATGGTCTAGCAGGGAACACGAGTGGCCCCTGCTGTACTCCCCACAGAAGGTGGGGGGGATGGAGAAGGGAAGGCCAGTGTGGACTAAGGAGCCAAGAAATTAGTGTGACAGGTCAGAAAACACGGGCTGTGTCTGAGTGTACCTAAGACTGTGCCTAGGAAAGCCTCACATGTCCCCAGGGGACATTTTAGTGGGCTAATCCCTCCCAATCAAGTTGGTGGTGTCCTCCAATGTCATTTTGCTATTTAATGGGAATGTTACGTTCGTTTGTTTATGGAGTCTAATGGAGCCAAGACATTTGGGTTATATGCCATGAAAGAATTATGACCCAGCAAGGCTGAATAACTTTCTCTAGATCACATGGGGCACTAAATGTCATAGTTCAGACTAAACTTAGCTGGTTCTGTCTGGTTCTACCTTTCAGTGGAACTAAGCATGCTACACAAAGCTAGGCTCTCAGCTTAATCCTCCTGATGACCTTCTGACTACAAAGGCAGGCATCATCTTTCCTCAGCAGCTTTGGAGCTTTGCACTCGGCAATCTCTGACAGCCACAAGCGGATTCCAGGTCGCTTCCTGTCTGAAAACTTGAGTCTCCCTTTGGCCCACTTGCTGAATTCCTGTTTCCTGCCTGAGTGATGGGCCCAGCTGGCAGTTCACTTGTGAGACAGAGATGTCAAGTCCTTCTTTTCCACATTGCTCGGTTTGGGGGATTTTTTGTGTGTGTGTGATAGTGATTTAATACACACTTATTGTGTAGAACAGCGAAAACACAGGAAAAGATAATGGGGCTGACCACCATTTTCAGCGGTTGCTTTACATGCATTGTTTACTGTAATAATACTTCATGAACCAATGTAAAATACTCTCAAAGTGGAAAAATGTGGACATTATAATTTCACCAGCCATGTAAACATGTAAAAGTGCTTTTTAAATTTAAAAGATGAAGTATCTCATTCACGCCTTTGTTTTAAAGGCATGTATATTACACTACAGTCTGTTACATAGTTTATAACTTATTTACTTACCTAACTTTTGTAGTGAGTCTCTTGAAGGACAGAAACACATCTTAAATGTTCTTGTAAGATGATACCTAGTAATGCTTTTATATATAGGTGTTCATTAAATGCTCAATGACTTCTAAAGTCATGACTGTAATAATTAGTACAGATAACTCAAAAGTGCCACTCCAAATTAAAGACCTCTTGAATTAGCAAAATAAATTTGAGTGCTATTAGATATCATACTCAAATGTAATGATTCTTCTGATTTAAATCATCATAGTTAACTACTGACTGAATTTCCAATATGCAAAATACAGATATACTGTCTTTTAAGAAAACGTAATATATAAATTTCTGAAATTCAAAAATAAATAACCATGCCTAAATGTAATTACTTTATGAGAGAGCTTTTAAAATACCATTGCTTTCCTGATTTTACATAGTTGATATGGAGTTAATTATTATAAAAAGCACAAAGGTTTATAAAAAGCTTGTGTTACAGACATTTCTAATTCAAAGAAGCACAAACGTAATCAAACATTTTAAAATCATTTAGTATAAATGAGAAAATACTTTAATTTCCAAAAAAAATTTATACACAACTTTTCATAAATGTCTTTTCCCACAAGGTGAAATAGACTTCCTCTTTGTGTGAGCCAAGAGCATACATGCTTACTACTTAAAAAAAGATATTAACTTCCCTTGGATTAGGTATCTAAAGGGCAAGCGAAGTCCTTTGAGTATTGTCATAACCTTATAACAAGATAAAACAGATCCAAGAACAAGTTGTTCCTGGGATAATTCCTTGTTGCTTGGCTGCTATGCTTTTCAAATGAAATATTAATTTAACATGCAGATAAGAGAATCCTCATTCATTAGATAACTCACATGATCAACAGAAATATCCTTACATGATTAGATCTTTATAAGTAGGTAAAATGCATGCAAAGCATGAATACTGCATGCTTACTTTGAGTCCAGGAAACATTAAACACTGTGGGAAAATTCTAGCCAAAAAGGAGCAGAATTTTTTAAG
Source organism: Hipposideros armiger (assembly GCF_001890085.2). NCBI lineage: Eukaryota > Metazoa > Chordata > Mammalia > Chiroptera > Hipposideridae > Hipposideros > Hipposideros armiger. The sequence continues at coordinate 3,134,005 of NW_017731490.1, read as the reverse complement.
CTGTCTTGAATGCTTCCTAGGCTCTAGGATATCCCCGTTCTATTGGGAATTTTAAGTCATTAAACTATGCTAGTGATGTCTAGTCTAGCCCCATACTCGTTTGGATCCCTATTTGTTTTGCATTCCCTGGGGTCATCCTTGAATGGATTTGCTTTCCTTCCCCACAAAGGAACTTGAGAAATCAGCCAACCTTCTGAAGGACAAACAGAGATTCCTCATAGCCAGCCCTCATAAATGCCAAAGTAGCCTACCCTCCCTGGTTGGCTGGGTTACTGGTCTACATCCTTCACGGTCAGCACCATCTCCTTTCTCTGAAGGATGTGGCTACCAAAATATAGCAAAGGCAACCTTAGGCCACGTGAATGCTAGTGTGATGCTTAGAAGAACAGGTGTGTGGTGGCCCTACTCTACTCTAAGCTAGTCCACACCTGCAGTAACCAAGTGAGACATGATCAGATGTGAGGGGGCTAAAAAATGTGTCGTACGTAACATGTAACCTGTGAGTATTCCACCTGGAGAAGGGAAGGCTTACAGGGATATAATAAACTGAAGTTGAAAGCCTTAGACTTCTGGTATTCCAGAGGGAAAGGAGTGGATTTGGGTTCCAATATAAGGGTGAAAATAATTATCCTCATCTTAAAATGAAGTAGGCTATCTTTATAAACAGTGGGTGTCAACTTCCTTGGCATCTATGCAATTTTTTTAAAAAAATATTCTTTTTAGAGCCCAAATTTATAAGGTCCCAATCTCTTTGTCATGTTCTGCTCTTATCTGTAAATAGATTTAAAAATTCTTCGTTTTTAAAGTGCTTCTTTATTTCACATTTGATTATACAGGTTGCTATTCTTATCAGCCACTGTAATAAGATTCCTACAAAGATCTTCTTATCTTGAAACATCATGCCTGTAGGCAGGGTATAATTGGTGTAACAGGATTCCTACAGAGCTCTTGTTGAACGGTTTAATGACCTGTAATGTTCCTTCTCTTTTTCAGAGGGTCAGTAGCTACTCTGAAATTGCCACATAAGCTCCTGTGAAAATAAGGTGTTCTGTAAAATAAAGTCTGATAAAATACCACACTCATTTTTGTGTATGGCTTGAGGAAATGACATTCTCTTATGGGACAGGGAAATCAACATTTTACAAGATGCTGCTTAGACTTTAGTGTCAAGCCCCATGTCCTTCAAACTTTAATATTAATCTGCATCTTTTATAACGTAAAAAATAAAATCAGCATGAACATGTCTTGCTGACTTTATTCTTAATCGAATTCTATGGATTCTCAACTAAGGTCCAGGAGAAACTAAAGTCCTCAGTTAAAGTCTGCTGAAATGTACAATATCCTATTCAATTTCTGATCATCATTACCTGCCTCTCCACATCAGCATCTTCCACGGTGCAGGCATTTCTACATTTTCTCTATTTGTAAGGTCAATGCTGCTTTCGCTACAGCATCCCTTCATTAAAACATGGCCGGACAATGCCATTTTACACACAGCTCTTTCTGCTGCAGAGATTACACTTGATTCTGAGATACCGTCCAGCATCTGGAGACCAGTCCTTTCTGCCAGGACATGGCAAATGCTTCCTCTCATTGTTTTCGACAATCTGATTCACCACTTCCACTGGGGACAGGATTTTGTGACACCACAATGTTCCATCCTCTGATCCAGCTCGTACTGGAACTCGTGTTCCTCAACCTGAAATGGCAAGAACATATGAAGCAACCAAGCAAATCCTCTGCTGGCCCTCAGAGAGGTCTCTCTCAAATCACCTGCATGTCACAGGCGACTCATGAGTCCTGCCTGCTGCCCATGTGTTCACGTTGGCCAACTTTAAGGTTCTACTTTCTTTGACTCCTGACTTCACATTACAGCAGGTCAAAAGGTGAAAGCAATGGAATGTAATGATGTACAAGATATATGCAAGAACAAACACCTGCTGGGAGAAGCCAGGGCTTGCTGTGCCCCTGCCAAGCATTCAGTCTCCTTGGGCCACTTCATAATGGATTTCCTTACTAAGCTCCCTGCCTCTCAGTAATACAAAACCAGCTTCACGGCTGATCCAACAACAAGTGCTTCTACCCATGCCAAGAGCCACTGGGACATGCCTATCGGTCATCTTTTACCTCCACAAAAGCATCCACGAGATTGATCTGGTCTAAGGACCTCCCCCACCCCCGTATTTATATTCAGGGGAACTTTACACCCTGTTTTTACCTGGTACAATCATGTACAATCCTGGGCCACTCGTAGTTTTGCCTGTTGTTAGGACCTCCTTCTTTTCTCAAAAATCTGTTTGGAATATAAATTATAATGATATACTATTTGTATCTTGCTTTAAACGGAACCCCCTCACCCCCTTGTTTTACCGGTCTGTTCAAAATGGACCTGTCCCAGGATACCACCCCCAACTGCTAGCCAGGCAGAAATAACCAGCCAAACCCTAAAGCTGTATCTTCACCGTCATTGTTCCCACTACCAAGATAACTAATTGGTCATTTCTCTTTCTTCCCATATCACTTGTTTATTTAAATGTCACACACCCTCGCCCCAGAATGCCAAATGTGCATAAACTACATTTTCTAACGAAGGTGCTTCTTGGGCTTAATTTAATTTTCTTTGTCAGTGTCTGTAGGTGTAAAATATGTTGAGGCATTCTAAGCCACAAAGGATAACCGGCAGGCTTCCTCAAGGAAGCCAAAGTGACCTTCTAATGATATGTCAGCAGTGGTACCCGGGGATAACCCCATCTCAGTAGCATCTTGGTAACTTCTTTCCCTGCAACCTTTCATAAAGCTGCATGACACCCTTCTCACCTCCTCAGCATTATGGCCACCATACTGGTGACTTACAACTGCAGCTCCTAAATGCTGTGATTCCGCAGCTCTCAAATTCATCAGCCTATCCTTCATCTTGCCCAACTCAACTCCCATCCTACGTACTAATAAAGTGCATTTAGGAATATGTAGTTCCTGTCATCCCAGGTTGTTGGATCTGCTGGAAAAAAGTCTAGCCCTTCAACAAATGGAATGCAAGCAAACAGCCAATGCTCACAGCCTGCCACCACATCTCTGCTGGTCGTTCGTGGACACTGGCCATTACCCTACAGGGATGGCACAGAGACCAATAATGCTGGGATTTCTACTGTCATCTGGTCCCGAGAAAACTCTGTAGTCCACTTGGAGGAGTGGGCGTCATTTCTTATCCCCAAGGATGCGTCTCCCTGAGAATTCCTGAAAAGACATTTGGCAGGAAGCCTCCATGGGATAAACTACCCTGGGCTGACTCTGCCTAGCTCTGCTTCACCCATTATCTTGGCTTCTATACAACCAATTTGTGCCACTGGAAGACAGGCAGGGACTGTGTCATGCTGGTCATTGATTCCCAAGAAATTGGGCCACAGGCATCAATTGAGCAACAAACACATCTCTGCTCCACTCTAACTTTAAACTCGTTTTTTCAGATCTTGCCCTGAGGGTTGGCCTGAGGAATGGGGACAAAACAGTAACAGAGGTCTGGGATCGGAATCAGCTGGCTAGAGGACAGTGGGGCTTCAGGTTGGGTGTGTTCCAGTTGTTACAGAGGCTAAATCAGGCATAAGCCTTGGTCTTAAAAAGGGAGATAAACAGAGGGGTCTTGAAGAGAAGCAGCCAACTTAGCACAGAGCCAGAGAGAAATCTTCAGATAGCACAAGGGCCATGCTGCTTAAATGCAGAGTTTTCAGGAGACCTAAGGCAAAAGGGTTGTATTTCACAAGGCAAGTAGCTCAGAGGCAGGCATGCCTCCTGGGCACACATTTAAAGGACTCACGATGCCCCTGTCATCTCTAACACTGAGGGTTATATTTCCAAGAAGTACTTTATCTCTAGGTCTGAGGAGTGAGGAAAGGTAAAGAGAGACAGCTGTGTCCTAATAAATGGGTTTCTATTTTGAGGGCCTGGATCCTGAAAGTGTTTCATTTGATCAGTCTGACACAGGTTAGGAAGGAAGTCTGAAAGCTTAGCAAGTGCTGAGGGCTGTAAATTTTCATCCCTCTTAGCTGGGGCTATCTATTACACTCAACTCCTAGGTTGGGACAGGTTTTGGGCGACAGAGCTAGGTGGAAATCCAGCCTGGAGCTCAGAGTTCCGTGTCCCAAAGGTAATTCATGAATGCAGCAGGTGTCAAAGGATCTAATGCCAAGCATAAGAGGTGATCCAAAAAGCAGACAAAATACAGCATCAGGGAATCTAGGCTCAAGAGGCACTCACAAATCCAGACTGAAAACACACCAGAAAATATGTCAACAAATAAAATGGCCTCTATCCATATGGGTTCATACAAAAACCTGTACACAAATTTTTATAATGGTTGTACTCATAATCACTTAAAACTGGGAACATCCCAATGTCCTTCCACTAGTGAATAAACAACCCGGTATGTCCATATAGTGGAATACTACTCAGCTATAAAAAAGGAAAAAACTACTAATATACACAATAAGATGGATGATCGCAAATATCTTTATGCCAAGTGAAGCCAGACTCAGAAAGCTCTGTACGTATGATTCCATTTAAGTGACATTTTGGAAAAGGCAAAAATAGAGGTATAGAAAATACATCAATGATTATCAAAAGCTGGGAAGGTGGGGGCCGGGGGAGAGGCTCTACAGAACTTTTCTTTAGATGAAATAAATATTCTATACCTTAATTGTAGTGGTGACTACACAATTGTATGCATGTCAAAATTTATAGAACTGTGCTATAAAAGAGTGAATGTTCCTGTTTGTATATTATGCCTCAATAAGCCTGACTTAAAAAAAAAGTGACTTGTAGGAGATATGCATATATGTATACACACACACACACACACACACAGATCATATATACATATGTATATATCATAGATACTAATCCATGGTAGCTTGTATGTTTGGAAATACTTTTTCCAGTCTGTAGTCTGTCTTTTCACTTTTATATGTTGTTTATTAAACAGAACCTTATTATTTTTTACTTAGTCAAATTTATGAATCTTTTCTTAAAATGAGCTATTTGTACCTTATTTAAAGTAATTCTTACTTACATCAATGGCATAAAAACATTCTCATACTTTCTCTTAAGAAGTTTGAGTCTTGCTTTTCATATTTATGTCTTTTATTTATTATTTTGAGTATGGTACGATGGAGGGATCTAGTATATTTTTAGTTTCCCTTATGAATATCTAATTATTCTAGCACCATTTACTAAACAACTTTTTCTCCTCCCTTAATTTTTAAATATCAACTTTCTTAAAGTCTAGGGAACATGCCTGACACTGCCCAGATTTTTCTACCTTCATATATATATATACATATATATATATTTTAAATATTTTTATTGGGGAACAGTGTTTTTTTTTTCCAGGACCCATCAGCTCCAAGTCTAGTAGTTGTTTCAACCTAGTTGTGGAGGGTGCAACTCAGTGGCCCATGCAGGGATCGAACCGGCAACCTTGGTGCTATGAGCACTGCGCTCTAACCACCTGAGCTAACCGGCCACCCCTCTACCTTCATATTTTATCCTCTAAAATAACATGATATTCTACAAGCCAAAGTCTTGTCACTTCTGAGAGATAACATTGATAGCAAATCAAGTGTTTATTATATGCCCTTTTAGAATAAAATTCTCAAAAATAACTAGAACTCAGTCTCCCCTCCCAGTTAGTTTAAAAAAAATTCTTATCCAGTTGAAAAAATAAAATGTCCATTTATGCTCATAAAATATAAACAAACTATATAAGTATTCGAACAATATATATATTGAGCATCCATAATATACAAGACTAATCTAATAGTGTGATTAAAACCAGATACATTTCCTAAATATTATTGCAGACTACGTTATTTAAAACATTGGAGTCTAAAAGAAATCTAACCTAAGTCATGTATATAATTTTAAGTTTCCTGATAGCCACATTAAAAAAGAGAAACGTGCAAAATTAACTCAATAACATATTTTTATTAACTCAGTACATTCAAAATATTATCATTTTGGCATTTAGCCAATATAAAAATTATTAAGGCACCTCACATTCCTTTTTTGATACTGAGTTGCAAAATCTGACATGTATTGCTAAATTCAGACCAGCCTCATTTCAAGTGTCCAATAGCCACACATAGCTAGCATATTGGACAATGCAGATTCAGATTTGGTGAAAAAACAAAACAGGGCCGGCCGAGTGGCACATTGGTTAAGAGTTGGCTTGGGACGCTAGCTCTTAGCAGCAGGGCCCCAGTTCGGATTCCACATGAGGGCCAGTGACACTGCGCCCTCTACAGCTAAGATAGTGAACAACAGCTCAACCTGGAGCTGGGCTGTCATAAGTCACTGGTGATGGCGTAGGCTGCAGTGGGGCTGCAGTGCGCTGCCGTGAGCTACTGTGAGTGGCTGGCAGCCAGTGTGAGCGGCCAGCAGCCGGCATGAGCTGCCAAGAGCCGTCATGAGCGGCTGTCCAGTGGCCGGCGACTGATCTGCCTCAGCCGGGAAGAGCGCAATGATAATACCAACATGGGCCAGTGAAGCGACGTCCTCCACAACTAGACTGAAGAACAAAAGGACAGCAACTTGTCTGTTCCCCCTTCCAATTTCCCAATAAAATCTTAAAAAAAAAATCCCTTTGTAAATAACTAAAAATGCTGGATAAAATCTAAATGTAGACAAGAATGGAGAGAGTTAAGTTTATCACTGATCAGATATATCTGAGGGCATTTGCCAGCATGGCTAAATTGAGCTTTATTTTCAGGGCTCCCAGGATCATGGCACAATGAGCCAAGCCAGGACCCCACCCTCGGTAGAGTCTAATAGGAAGTCCCCACCCCCTTTAAGCTAAAACACCTTAAGGCAGCACCCTCAGCCTAAGAATGAACCAGAAATTAACCCATCCCATGGGCTATGACTAGACCACATCTAGAGTGGAATGCTGCCTTTAACACATTAATATCTTGTGAATCAAGAAAAACAAAATCAAAGTAAATTGTTGAATGTCATATGAAATTAGATGTTAATGAGACTACATATTAAAAGTTGTGGGATGCATGAGGCCACCCACAGCAGCCTCAGATGTGCATGGTCAGTCTTGAGCAGAGCCCATTGGAGGGTTTATGCCCTGGAGTCAGTGACAAGTGCAGGTTTGGTGTCTGGGGGACTTGCTCTTGAGTCCCAGCACCCCCAGGATGTCTCTCCTGAACTCGAGCTGTCTCCTGCTTCCATCATGTGAGGTTGGTGGTCTGACTGGGATTCTGCCTGCGTTTTCTAACTGGGGATAGAGAGAGACCTATCCTGAGTCTTAGCCCACTGAGTGCCCTTAGGTGTCTGAACTTGACCCTTGGATTCCTAGACGAGCAGATGGCCATCTTGAACCCATCACGGCCCCTAAAAAAAGTAAAATAGAAAACAACCTGTGAGATGCAGATAAAGTAGTGTTTAGAGGACAACTGATACTTTTACATGTTTTTATTAAGAAAGAGAATATAGTAAGCATCCAATCCAAGTAGTTAGGAAAATAAACGTGAACAAACCCAACGAAAATAATAAAGCTATGACTAGACAGTTTTACAGATAATTCCACCAACATTTAAAGAAGAGACAATTCTATTCTTATAAAAATTCTTTCCCATAACAAAATAGAGGAAGCACTCCCTGAACTCATCATATGACCTACTGTAACCTTAACTCCCAAACAAGAGAAGGGCAGTGAAATATCACTTAGGAACACGGATGTAAGAGCTTCAAACACAATATTGCAAGAGAGATACTCTTTTCACTCATTCAACAGACAATTTTGGAAGACCAGCTAGGAGCCAAGCTTTGTGCAATGTGATAGAGACAAGATATGCTCTGTCCTTAAGAAACGGCTAACTTAGTGGGAAGAAAGCTGCATTAATAATTATGATCTAATATAATTGCTGTAGTCAAAGCATGCACATAATGGGAATAAAGCGTAATGGGAACAAAGGCCAGAATGTCTAAATTTGCCTTGAGTTTTGGAAGGTTCCACTGGGAGGTCACTTGAGCTGACACCTTGTGGATAAGCAGGAGCTTGACTGGTGAAGAGGTGGTGTTGGTAGTGGAGGTAGGGAGGAAAGTAGGGATGTGATTTAGGATGTGTGTGTGTGTGTGTGTGTGTGTAAATAAAACAGACAAGGATGAAGAAGAAACAGTCATTCAAAAACCGAGGATTGGGGACGGCTGAATGGCGCGATGGTTAAGAACTGGCTTGGGATGCCAGAGGGCCCCGGTTCGGATCCCACATAATAGGGCCAGTGACACTGCCCTCTACAGCTAAGATGCTGAACAACAGCTCAGCCGGGAGCTGGGCGGCCGTGAGTCGCCGGCGACGGCAGAGGCTGCAGCCCCTGTGGCAGTGGGTTGCCATGGGCTACCGTATGTAGCCAGCAGCCAGCGTGAGCGGCCAGCAGCCGCAGTGAGCGGCCGTCCAGAAGCCGGCAACTGATCTGCCTCGCCCAGGAAGAGCGCAATGATGGTGCCAACTTGGGCCAGTGAAGCAATGTCCTCCACAACTAGACTGAAGACCAAAAGTACAGCAACTTGTCTGTTCCCCTTCCCCCAATTCCCCAGCACTGTTCCTATCCCCCCAATTACCCAATAAAAATCTTAAAAAAAAAAAAAAGCGAGGATTGGAAGCTTTCCTTTTGTATAGACTCAAAATACAGGGGAAAGAAATGACTTTAGTTAATACCTAAAAGACTCTAATTAAAACTATCAGAGGCTGCAGAATATGAGTAGGTATAAAACGAATATAATGTATTAAAGTTCACAGAATTTACAATGAAATCATTCACTAATCTTCAATTTTTTCTTGTGCCTATTTTTACTCATTTTGTTTCAATATACTGAAGTTCATACATTAAGCCTAGATAATTTCTATCTTAATAAAGACCAAATTTTACTTTTAAATTTAAAAATTACTTCAGGGCAAAAAAAATAAATAAAACATATTGCCAGCATGCTATAATCACTTTCAAATCAGCTGAAATGCTTTCATAATTTGACTTCTAGTTGAAATTGCATAGCTCACCAAATCATAATTAAGCTGATTAGTGTTACATATTTGCATTTCTTGTTGGTTGAGAAATTGTCATCATGGTGTAATGAGCTTTTAGACATTTATGCCTTTGGGCTAAACGACATTTTATAGTAGATTTGAGATGTTTAATATTCTTATTGTCAGTTTAATAGGCATTGGCTTCTGTCCTTTAGTTACTTTTGCTGATTTCTGCAGGGATGTGTGTATTGAACAAATTATAAGAGGTAAGTTTTATGTTCTATTTCAGATTTCGTTATTAATTTCCAACGTAACTGCACTGTGGTCAGAGTCCTTAGTTTTTATGACCTGGATTCTTTCAATTTGTTGACAATTGCCTAGAGCCCTGAACGTAAGCCTTCTGAGCTTTAGTCTATCTTCTGTAAAATAGGGGGTGGAGTGACTGGAGATCAGCGATTCCTAATCCAGGTTGCTGGTAAGAATCACCCAGGGAGGGTAATCAAAGTGGTGTCCTTGAGCCTTTCCCCAGAGATTCCACAGGTCTGGGGTAGGCCTTGGACACTGTGTAACATGCTTTCCAGATGATTCTTCAGCTGTCCGCTGAGCATGGGACATGATTCAACTAGTGCTGCATTTTTAACACTGTAGAATTAATTGTGGGCCGTGACCTATTAGTGCAGAGGTTGGGCTGCCATCTGGTTTTGTAAATAACGTATTATTGGAACACAGTCACGCTCATAATTTACATACTGTCTGTAGCTGCTTTCCCGCTGCAGTGGCGGAGCCTGAAGTAGGTCTGACTGACACCACGGGGCTCACAAAGCCAAAAATATTTACTACCTGGCTCTTTATAGCACAAGTTTGCCGACCCTTTCATCAGCGGCTTATACAATCATGTTAATAGGCTGCAATCAGTATTTTACTTTATGTATTTTTTATTTTTTAATGTTCAATTACAGTTGACATTCAATATTACATTAGTTTCAGGTATACAGCATAGTGGTTAGACATTTATATAACTTACGAAGTGATTCCCTCAATAAGTCTAATACCCACCTGGCATCATACAGTTATTACCGCATTATTGACTGTATTCCCTGCGCTCTACTTTACATCCTGTGACTATTTTGTAGCTGCCAATTTGTATTAAAGCTTCTTAACCCCTTCGCCCTTTTCACTCAGCCTTCCAACCCCTCCCCCATCTGACAACCATCAGTTTGTTCTCTGTGTCTATGAGTTTGCTTCTATTTGGTTTAGATTCCACATATAAGTGAGATCATATGGTATTTGTCTTTCTCTGACTTATTTCACTTAGCATAATGCCCCTCTAGGTCCATCCATGCTGTCACAAATGGTAAGATTTCATTCATTTTTATGGCTGAGCAATATTCCTTTGTATATATGTACCACTTTTCTTGAACCATTTGTATGATTGGAGCACTTATCCATTTACACTTAATTGATAGGGATGTAGTTAGTGCCATTTTATTGTTTTCTGGTTGCATTTGTAGTTCTTCTGTTTCTTATTCTTTCGTTCTCATCCCTTGTACATTAATGATTTTCTGTAGTGCTGCTGTTTGAATTCCTTTCTGTTTATTTCTTGTATCCCTCTCTTGTAGATTTTTGGTTTGTAGTTACCATGTACTTCATATATACCAATCTATGTTTATAGCAGTCTATTTTAAACTGATGGTAAAACTTAAATTCAAACACATTCTAAAATCACTACCATTTTTACTCTCTTTAATTTCTAACTGGTTTTTTGTTTTCTATCTCCTTATGTTTCCTATCTCTTTGTCGAAGTTCTCCCTAAGATCACTGAGCATCCTGATAACCAGTGTTTGTTTTTTAAAGATTTTATTGGGGAATTGGGGGTAGGAGAACAGCGAGGGGGGGGGGAATCGGGGAAGGGGAACAGACAGGTAGACAAATTGCTATTTTTGTTCTTCAGTCTAATTGTGGAGGACGTCACTTCACTGGCCCATGTTGGTATGATCACTGTGCTCTTCCCAGGTGAGGCAGATCAGTTGCCAGTCATTGATCAGCCGCTCACATCGGCTGCCAGCTGCTCACGCTTGCTGCTAGCCACTCACATAGCTCACAGCAGCCCACTGCAGCTTCGCCGCAGTCTACTCCATTGCCGGCCACTCATGGCAGCCCAGCTCCAGGTCCAGCTCTTGTTCATTATCTTAGCTGTAGAGGGCACAGCATCACTGGCCCTTAATGTGGGATCCAAACTGTGGCCCTGCCTCTCAGAGCTGGTGCTCCCAAGCGAGCTCTTAACCAACTCAGCCACTCGGCCAACCCATAACCAGTGTTTTGAACTCTGCATCTAGTAGATTGCCTGCCTCCTTTGGTTAGTTCATTTTCTGCGGATTTTGTCCAATTTTTTTCATTTGGCACATGCTTGTCTCATTTTGTCTGCCTCCCTGTGCTTATTTCTATGTACTAGGTAGGGCTGCTAGGTCTCCCGGTCTTAGTAGAGTGGGCTTATGGAGTAGGTGCCCTGTGGTGCCCAGTAGCAGAGTCTCCCTGTTCACCTGAGCCAGGTACTCCAGGTGTGTCCCTTGTGTGGGTTGTGTGCCCTCCTGTTGTAGTTGAGCCTTGATTGCTGTTGGCACGTCACTGAGAGGGATTGACCTTCAGGCTGACTGGCTGTGAGGACTGGCCATGACTACCACAGACAAACTACAGTGCACGGGCTGACCCCATGTAGCAGGATTTGCCTTAGCAGAGTTCTTTTTGGTGCCTGCCCAGTCTACTTTCAGATGTGTTGCTTGCAGCATTAATTGGGTGGTGCTCTGGTGTGGTCTGAAGACAGCCACTAGGTGTGTTGGTTCTGGGGCCTCTGGAGAGGGGCTCCAGTGCAGGCCGAGGTCAGCTTCTTGTGCACCTGGTAGAAGCTACCAAGTGATCTGTGGTTGATAGCCGCCTATGCTGGACTTGGAGCATTTCTCTCTGAGCCCTTTCTTACAATTGTATGTGAATCTACAGTTATCTCAAAATATAAAGTTTAATTAAAAAACTATTCTTTCCCACCAGAAAGAACGTAGGCTTCACACATTCTCCAAATGCATTCTTTTTATTTGAGAAGGACGACCTGAAGGCAGTGCCCTTTGGGAAAGGCTTCTCTCATCGTCACATACGTTGAGATCAACCTTTACGCTCAGCCAAGTACAAAAATACACACGTCAGTGACTTCCGTACAATAAATACATAGTCATGCATCCCACAATAAAAGGCATAGAAAACTGGTCACTTAGTAGTCATAAAAATTGCTAGCTACATTAACAAAGCCACCCAAATTATCTGTATAAGGGCTGTAACAATATATTCCAAAGGTGGAGACACATAAAACATCTTTAAAATAGTATGCAATAAATATCTCAATTGTTGTATATATTTAAAAAATTATGCCATTGTAAACAGCATGTAAACAAACAAAACTCATGTTTTCTTACCATTCTTAAAAGTAATTAGAGCCAAAGTTAAACCTCTGCTCTGTCAGGTATATTTCACTGGCAAGTGTGCTAAGCAGTTAAAAGTTTCACTCTTTTCTGCAGCAAACAGAGCCCACATGTAATAAATAGACATGATCTGCATCTTTCAGATACAAGTTTCAAAACAGACTACCAAAATGTAGTAAACTCTTAACCATAAATAATAAGTCCAAGGCTAAATTAAAACTATCTTTTGCAGTGTCAGGGACAAAAGGAACTCTACTGTCACGTTTTCAGTGATGATAAGCAGGAGACAAATAGTTACTGGTGCTCTTTATTAAAAGGTAAAAATCAGTATGCTGAATGTGAGAGTAAAGTGTAGCCACCTGAATCTTCTTCTGTGGACCTGGTATAACATGGGGCAAAGAGTGAAGTTGCATCAAGCTAAGAATTTTCTTTTGTCAGAAGACATAGAAACAGTTGATACTTCATGCTGAAGGGAAACAGTGACTTCAAAATATGCCTATCAAAATGTAAATCTACCTACAAATAAATTTTCCATAGTTACTGACAATTAAGGGCAGCTTTTTCCTTCTCATAAAGGAAGCCTATTGTGTAGCCATCAATACATCTTCAGAGAAATTCATTTTTTATGACTCAAAATTTATTTTTGGTTTTGTTTCATCTATATATCAGTGCACTGCAGCATACAAATACCAGTAGCATATTTACTATACACTTAGGTAAGTATGCTACCTGTTAAATATGATTACTCCCTACCCTCCAATAAAAATAGGGGTGGAAACATCAACCCATAAGTTCAAATGGAGCCTTATATACCAGGAAGCATTGCATGACCCCTGTACTCTAGGCTCATAATACATACCCTCATATATTTTGGTGTATGTGTCATTAATAGGGATATATGCCTGCCTAAAATGAACTTGAAACTTAACTCATGTTGTACAAATCTTGGTCTCTTGGATCACACACAGCACCTGTGTGGTGGAAATGACTGGGGTTCTACAGATTTGATGAAAGATGTACTTGACAAGTGATGATCAAAAACTATTTGGGGCTGACCTACAAGTATAAAAACTGTGGATATAAAAATAGGGTTACTTCTTTATGACACAGAATTTGGTTATTTTTTTAGTGTGGAAGGAGACCACTTCTCTGAAATATCCTGAGGAATACTTGGTTTAAAAAAATGTCCTCCCAATTTCTTAAATGGACTGTAGAAAAATAATTACGAAAACAAACGAACTCTACCAGACAAAAGCTATGTCTTATTTTGTTTGTATGCTTGGCATCTATTAAGGTGTTAAATAGACATGGCAGAAAAATATCTATTGAGTGAAGGAAGATGGCATTTAATTACATGCATTTTGGAGTATGAAATCACAAAAGAAAAACAGACCCTTGGTTGGTTGGGGTGGGTGTAGAAAAAATACTACTACATTTTTGAAGATTTTAGAAAAGTTTTTAGTCTATCCTGAAATAAACATGAACCTGTAGCACACAGGTAAGTTTTTAGTCTTCATGTTCTGTAAGGGGTGAAAGTCACAAACAAGCCCTCCGTGTGCATCACAAAAACATAAAGCAGTCATTAGCTGTAAATGACCTAAAATCACACAAATTCAGTCCATATCTCTGGCTGAATATTATCTTAAAAGAAAATTTCATCTTCATTATTGTTTTTTATTCTTTCTAAAGTATCATTGTTTTGTGTAGGTAATCAGTGTGTTTATATAGACTGTATACACTGAATGTCTGCCGAAGAGAAAGACAATCTTCAGGGCACATTCATGAATTACAAATAAGAATTTGGCAGTTATGTGAAAATTTGGCAGGCCTCACTTTTAGAAACAAGAATTCAGACTTGACAAATATTTCTGAGAACAGCTAACAAATAAGTCTAAGCAACTGCTCTTCCCTGCTGCTTGTCTTCTGTTTGTTTCCCAGAGTGAGTGCTGGCTCAAGAAATACACACACCTCATGTGGACTCTCGGGAAGTCTAAGTTTTCATTTGTGAAAGTACGAAAATATAGAGAAATTTGGGTTCTCTATTACCGTCATTCATTCAGAAACACTTATCAAAGCCCTATTATGTGGTGGCTAGACAGTGAGGCTACAAAAGATAGAAAGAAATTCAGTGTGTGTGTGGGGGGGGGCAGGGGGGAAGGCAGGCAAATTATATATAAAATTGTTGAAATGTGTTGTTATTTTAAACAGAAAAAGTTTCAAGGTTCTATGGAGCACAGACAAAACACTCAGCCTGGGGAATTTGAACGGGGTCATGAATGAGTTGACCTATGGTACAGGACTATGCCAAGGCACTAAGTTGTGAGTAGTTCCAAATTCTGAAATTACAAAAGGTCGCTAGAGGAAATGGTGGGTGAGGATGCGTTTAAACAAGGTGGGGAACGGTGGGGTGAGGATGCTAAAAAAAGATGCCAAAAAAGCAAGATCACAGAGAGGCTTCTCCATCATGCTGAGGAGTTAGACTGCTCTGCTGTAAAGCAAGGGGAGCATATTTAAGAATTTTCAGGTAACGGGAGGCAAAGCAAATACGTGTTTTAGAAAGACCACTCTGTCAGCGGTGAGGGAGACAGACTAGAGGTGGGAGAGAAAGAAGGTGGGAAAACTGGTTGCTGAAAACTATGGCAAAAGCCCAGGAGAGAAAAATGGTGAAGGTTTGTACTGATCAAGGTAATGGAATGATCCCTTTCCTGCAACTAATTAGAAATAGAACATAAAATGCCAATTCAATTTTTGAGGTGGACAAAAAATGAAATACGCAACTGCATAAATGCTGAAAAAAACTTAGATATGTAAAATGCTTTTGTTTACACAATCCAAAACCAAGATTAGGATGAAGCATTTGTTTTGTTCCATATTTTAGTTGATGAGTTTCTTGGCAGGAGAATGTAATCACATCATCTTGCTATGAAAACTGTCATCTCTCAAAAGTTTTCTAAAAGTTTTTCAAGTAAAAGGAAGGAGACAAAAGAACTGCTTAAGTTTGCCTTTTGTTCATCCTCAACATTATGTATATTAAAAAACTACATTGAAATCTGTAAACAGGGCAGGCTCTAAATAGCATCATGATTAATTTTAATTTCACTGTCATCTGTATATCAGGTCGCATGGGAGGCAGATTCCCAGAAAAATGGTTTCTTCCCGTCACTGTACCAAATAATTCTGGAATCACCAATGAGAGATTTGTCATTAAGAAGATGGAAGTTGTGTTAAAACAGGTCAAAATGCCATGTGAGTAAGTTCTGATTCAGTCGTTGCCCTTACGCCATCCAGCTCACCCTTCTTATAATTCCACTATTTTTAGGGGAGGAGGACGCAACAGGAGCTCCGACTTACCCTATTGTGCTGTAACAAACACGAGATTTAGCAAAATCTTTGAAGTCAAGGATCAGATAGTGATGGAATTTGAATGTCAGGCAAAAATAAAGTGAATATTCATTTACTCTCATCTATACTTAATAATTCTAACCAGGTTATTCTAATTTAATTCCCTTAATTGTATTCCCATTTCCATTATAGTAATAATGAAGACAATCTCTAGTTTAGTTTCATTACAGGAAGCTTTGGAGGTATTTGCATGAGGGAGGACCATGCCACAGCCAGAGAAGGCAGCCAGTGCACCAGGCTTGGGGTCAGCCAGCAAGGAAAGCGTTCCCAGTTCACTTAGGATAGAGAGTAAGTGACGTCACAGGGTACAGCAAGGTAAGAAAATCGTGTGTTCCATTCTTTTAACCACTGACTTAAAGAGACATTTTCCTCTTCGGGGAGTTAATATAACAACAGACGGGAAGATCCTAAGTAAATAAAAAGTCAATGCTATAAAATTGGCTCTTTGGGGTGAGTGTGGAAAAAAATACTATTAAATTTTGGAAGATTTTGGAAGATTTTGGAAGTGAGTCTTTAGTCTATCCCCAAATGAACACTATGAACCTGTAGTACACGGATGAAAATGCCCACAAGCTACTCAGGTACAGGCAGTATTAACGCCACTTCATGCTCCTTTTTAAGCTGAATATCAAGGGATATTAATTTGGACTTTTCATTTTCATGCTATAGTCTTGGAAGTGTTTATATTTCAAATGGCAGTGGGAAAGAAATGGTAAATTTAGGTATGATTCACACTTACATAGTTCCTTTTGTAAAATAAAAATTCCCAGTACTTATAATTGATAATATTGTGTGCCATTTCTAATTGGGGAAACTGAGGCACAACAGTTTGTAGAAAGGACAGAGAGCCAGTGCCAGTCATGGAACCCAGTAAACCTAACCATATTCCCATCTCCAGAGTCACAGAATTCAGCTATGTAAGTGCTAATAATTTTTTGTTGTTTCCAGTGAAAGGAAAGTCTATCATTGCCACAAATTTCAAGGCTTGGCGAGTACGTAAAAATCTCATTAGTCTGAAAGGTGTGGTCTGATCTCAATGGTTTCAAAGTTCTTCTACAGGAACTACGAAGCCTTCCGACTAGTTCTCCTGACATAAATCGGTAAGTTGACCAAGCACAGACACTGGCCTCGTGTAAGAAAGACAAATAATTAAGTAGGTCATCCAAGCTACTGTTCAACTGACTCCTAAATTTCCACAGTAGAATGGGCCCCCAAACTCACTGGCTAGTGACTTCACCAGGGTCTCAGACTTCACCAGGGTGGTGGCATCTTTTGTTTTTGTGGTATTGTGTCTACCACATATCTCACATGTGTTTTGTGCTTCCATCATGTAAGGTGAAAGATATCTACCTTCAAACTATTCATTTCCAAATCTTCCCAACATGACCAAGTTGAGCTTCAATTTCCTTTAATATTCATATAAGGCTTTTCACATATATTTTTTTCCTGACTTCAATATTGCTTGTGTAATGGTAAGATTAATATAAAACTCTGTCTTTAAAATTATAGTCAATCCTTAATCACCTACTGTAGTTCTTAAATAGCTCACAATTCATCGACTGCTTATACTGTAAAACAATAAAACTGAATTTAGGACTTGTTAAAAAGATTTCTTTGGTATACAACACTGCCTCACCTTTAAGTCAGAACAGCTTTTTTTCTTTTCTTCATGTGATTTTATTTTGTGTGGTATGTTGTGCCATTATGTTTTGGATTTTGTAGTCTCTTAAACAGTTGAATAGAGAATACTTTTAAACAAAATAACTCAAAACTCAATTAAAATCCCATTGGGAAAAAAAAATCCCATTGACTTAATTGACAGAAACAAACAAACCATTATCCATCATGGTTACTATCTGTAAAGTAGCCCCGAGTCAAATGCAAATGTGTTAAAAATATACACCCTGGAACCTAGAGCTAGCTGCTTGAGGTATGTGATACTTTGGGGGGTTCATATCTTAATGCATATTTGAATGTTGGCAGTATAATCACTGAGATTTCTTTTACAATAAAAATTGAAAATTTACCACAGAAAAGAAGTTCTGACTTAAATATAAACTACACATGAATTCACAAAATATAGCACAATAAATTCCTTGGTTACATTCAATTCTTAAAAGTGGTGATTTCATTTTGGCTTTATGCCTTTTTCCGTATTTATTTTAAACATGAAAATTATTTTTTAACAAAATCCCTATTACTACTCTGTTACCTATGATGGCAGAGAATATCATGTTTTACAAGGAAAAAAAACAACTGGGCATCTGTTTGACAGAAATGAGTACTTCAAGTACGTAAGCAAATCATTAACCGCGCTATTACATTCCAAGCGACAGCAGTAACAAGAAAAAAGCTAGAATATGCATTTTGTATAAAGATTAAATTTCACAATATAATAAATAAATGCACTGATTTATACAACTTGTGAAAACATTCTACTGATTACAAGTAATACTGTCTGTTAGTGACCTTGCTGATAACAGCACTAACCCACTTAAGAGAGTCAAAGGTAAAATTCTTGCCCCCAAAGCCACAAAATATACAAAGCTGGTTTGTTATTAAATATTTTATCTGCCAAAAGTCCAGCAAACTAAAATACACCTTGGCAGTTTGAATAACCAGCATAATTACTTTGGTATAAAAAAGATAAGAAAATTTCTAATATGAAAATTAAGAAAACCAATAAAAGGAGAAACCTGTTGTATAAATAGACATTTTAACAGAAAAGTGAGACTTTTATCCCCCTTAACAGGAAGAAAAAAATTTGATAAAACTTACTTGAAGATTTGAAAATAATTATCATATTTCCCAGCTCTAGATAAATATATTACTCCAATTTATTAGTCATCTTCAATATACAATATATAATTTACAAAACTGGGAATGTTACAATACCAAAACCTTTCACAGCACTAGTTACCAGTTACCAGAACTGTAAGAAATCTTTAGTTACATATTAGCTTAATACTTAGAATACAGAAATAGACATGGTTAAGCTGTGGTAAATAATAGTGCAATCAAACAGTAAGGACCACAAAATATATTCTTTTTCATTTTTAGCTTGTATATCTAATTGCATTATCCTACTTCAATGGCATCATTAACTGAGTATAAAATTTATCTTAATACATTTTTAAAGTAACCCTATGTTCCTTTAAGTTTGGCTAAGTTACTCTTGAAATGCAGTTCCTATGAAATACCCAGATTAATAAATTCCTATGTAATGAATAACTTTTAGCTAAAATGAAATATGTGACTATTTTAGAATTTTTAAGTAGTGGCTTCGTTTCTATTTTTCCAACGAAAACTTGGAAGTGCATAAGAAATTGGGAGGATATAAATATATGTAAATAGAATATCTTAGTTACATAAAGAAAATTAATCTGTTCACCTATATTAGTAATTTTTTAAACATTGTTACTGAGTTTAATGCAGTCTCAGTTACTGTTAAACTTCTATTCCTGAAAATAATAAAGTATACAAACAGGTACAGTCCAGCTGTCTCTTACCTCACTGTTCTCTATAATAAACCTTTATAGCTTTTTATTCTAACAGAAATGGTCTCTAAACAAAACGGCGAAAATAAAAACAATAAAAAAGATTAAAAATTAACATTTTGCTTATAAAACCAATAATCACGACCCCTTTAAAGTTTTGTTTCTTTAGGAAGGCATCCTATTGAAAAGGCAACATATTACCCATCTGACAGAGATTGCTATAAAGTCATTGGGGAGCTCCCATAGCTGACACAAGTCCTAGGCCCCCACTGCGCTTGGCACGCGGCCCTGAGAGGGAGGGGCCTGAGAGGGTGGAGCTGTGAGAAGAGAGGGTGGGACTGAGAGGGAGGGGCGTGAGGAGGGGGTGGAACTGAGGAGAGGGAGGGGCATGAGGGGGTGGAGCTGTGAGGAGAGGGAGGGGCGTGGCAGCCAAGCACCTTGGGACCCGAGGGGGAGGCTAGTCCATTGACTAACAGTATTTGAGGAATCTTCACTTCTCACTCTTTTCAGCTGATTTAAAGAACTTGGTGTTTTAAAACTGCCACTCGTATCATCAATCTCTAAACCTACTGTGTTATCCAATTTGCATGTGAAAAATGCAGGATGAGTTTATTTTGGGAGGGGGGAAACAGGGCAGGAGAAATCCTGGATGTCAAGGTTGAGAGGTGTAATGTTTTTATAACTTAATGAAAAGCTATTTCCTTAAAGAGTTCATATCTGTGTAACAAGAAAGTGCACTGTGTTGTCAGCCCCGTCGGAGATAACAGATAATTTACTTCAGAAGTATGTGTATAAGTTTCTGCTATAATTTTCTAAGTCGTAGCTCTGCATGAGTATTTCCTTCCTCAATTCCTGTTCAAAATAAATTCCACAAAGGCTAAAGTAGTGCCCTCTTTACTCATGAAAATTAGCTGAAGATCTCTAGGCAGTAATGTTTTGCTAAATTATATCAATTTGTAAAAATTAAGTGAAGGATTACTGACAGTAAGTCATTAGAAAAGATCTTATAGAATTAAGCAATTTGTATTTTGAAGGTAAAGAATATGAAACAGTATTTTTCAGGCACTATTTTAAGAAATTATTAGCTATCTGAAAATCAAAATAAGTTAGCACAGTAAGAAAAACAGGTTTAGTCTAATGAACATGCCTTCTTTAAGGGCTTTAATGAAATATTCACTTTATTTGCAATCGTTTTGTTTTTTTTTTTTTCATGCCTAATGATTCACGTAACGTGTGTGCTGCTACGTGTCCTCAAGCGTAAACTATGTCAACAGGATAATCTACTTATAAGAGAAAGTGAAAATGCACAAGTTGTAGGAGACTGACCCGGTTTTACTTATCTCAGTACATAGTCTTCTGAAATGTTCCCTGTGACTTAAGTTGTGAACAAACGAGAATGACGCAGGAGCAACAAACTGAGTGACTTAGACAAGGGGTGAGGGGCTGGAGAGAGGCCAGCTGTGTTGGCAGCCAATCTCCTGTGTCCACTTTAGCTACCAAAATATACCCACTATTGTAGGTAGGGCTCACCTACAGCCAGAATTAGGAATAAGGACTGAGAAGCTGGCTCAGCTACGGTGACGAATGCGTGTCAGCTCGTTTACGGAATTAGCAGGGGAATCTAAAGGACACTGGCTATTCTGAGGACCTTTTGAAGACCTCAGGTCCCTCAAATCTAGGAGGGATAAAATGTATCTAGACCAGTGCTTATCACCTGGCAAAACTTGTTAAAAGGTGTTGATTCAGTAGGTCTGTGTGAATCTGAGATTGTGTATTTCTGGAAGGTCCCAGATGATAAGGATGCCGCCGGTCCGTCGACCACATTTTGAGTAGCAATGCTCTAGACTAGGGGTCGGCAAACTGCGGCTCACGAGCCACATGCAGCTCTTTGGGTACGTTCCATCTCAAAAGTTTGCTGACCCCTGGAAGAGCCAATCCTGTCCCTCGCAACAATTTAAAAATTATTCGAGAGCTATAAATATATTTTTACATAATCACCATTATGTGAATAATATCCTTTAAAAATTTTATAAATAAAACTATGATAGTTTTATTTTCATTTTCAAGTTTACTTCAGAGCCTGTGGCTTGTGAGCCGCAGTTTGCTGACTTACGGTGGTGGCTCTTCCGTCTCAAAAGTTTGCCGACCCCTGCTCTAGACCACTACTATCCAGCGTTTTTGCAACAATGGAAACGGATGGTCAACAATCAGTACTGTCCACTATGGTTACTGAGCCTTTGAAATGTGGCTCGTACAGTTGAGACACTAAATGTCTCGTTAATGTAGATTTAAACAGCCACACGTGGCTAGTGCCTATGACATCGGACAGCACATGTCTAGACATTCAGGGATCCCCTCTTCTCAGCCACAGCAATACATATCACGGTACTCAAATTATCTAACCCGTTTAGATTAGCAAGTTTCCTTTTGTAAAATGCAAACTGTAAAAGGAGTTTCTTTAAATTGTTTTCTTCCTAAAACTTGACTAGATGACTCACGATGGGGGCTAAGATGGGGAGAGGCGAAAGGAGTCATTTTGCAGTGGGACAGCTGATGCAGACAGGGTGGTCCACAGCAGTGAGAATCCCAGCAGCCATCACTGTGAGTTCTTCCTCAGGAAAATGAGACTGAAAGTGGCTGGGTGTTGGCTGGACTCGGCTCCATCCCTCCCAAATTATCTGCATGTGGGGCAGAAAGGTGGCAATTACAGCTGGTAATCAGGAGCAGGCCTGGGCTACTCACCCAGCTGTGTGGTCAGGGCACAGAGACCCCGCCCCTGCACTCCCCAGAGCTGTGATCAGACCCCACGCAGAGCTCCTCCCACTGTCTTTGGAACCCCATATGTTAGGAGAAGCTGGTTCCTCTGTGATACTGACAGGGCCCTCAGGAGGCTCCGAGGGCACCAGCCTGGCAAACAGGTGCAAGTGAAACCATTTGGGTCCTACACAGCCACGCACGGACAAAGCATTCAGGAAAAAGTGCTCGTTTAACAACAAAGTTATCAAAATTGTCATTTTAAAGGCTTTCCCTCATCCAAAAGCTGTCTGCAGGAAAATTCTAGCTAAGGATTCCATCAACTGAGGTTTTACAGTCTATATAACAGATGTTATCTAAGAGTGAAAGATCAACACTAAACAAAAAAAACATCATTTATATCTTACTCTGAATTTTGAAAATGTAGTAGCTTGAGAATCTGGCAAAGGGGTAAACTGGGGGAGTGAAAATCAATAAAGATATTTATATTAATTCCTTGTTTTTTTTAGAGTTCCTTGCCTCCTTCCTCTCCACCAACCTTTCCTTTTTTGGTAGAGCTGGGCAGAGGGAGAGCTGTGATGCCGGCTGAGTTCTGAGAACCGGGCATCGACTATTCCGATTTCACAGGAAGTGCCAGAAGAAACGAACACCTTGCAGGGTGGGGGCCTATCACAGGGACAGGAAAAGGCCTTTGGTTTCATAGGCGTGGATAACATTAACATTATTGTGAGTAGCTTTTTACTCTATTAAGCTACTTGATGTCATTCCTTTTGGAAAATGTCCATTTATTCACAACTTAGGTAAACTATATAGTCCGATACACATGATCAGGAACCCATCGGGTTCATTTATTTTTAAGATATCCAAATTTTATGATTTTACTAGTAGTTAAATATTAAAGTTATAAATAAGAATAAAGTGTCAAATATTTAAACTCCTTTGATGTAATCAAATTAGCTGTCTGACAATAGTTCATTTTAAATGCTTTCCCATCAAAATCTTTCAGCATTCAGCTGAAAATAATTGTCTAGAAAACAGCAAAGAGTGTATATTTCACGTTTATGTGTGTGACTATACACATAAATGTATATGTGTGTATATACAGATATATGTGTACATGTATATAGTGTGTGTATGTGCATCTATTGAGCACCTCCCTAGAAGGTTAATTTATGAAAACTGTCACCACTGGGTCAGTACCCTGTTTACTTCTCTTATATAGAAGATTTTTAAATATAACCGGTATGATTAATTTTTTGGAATAGGCTATCTAAAAGAAGTTTATTTGAGGATATTTTTATGAGTTTTTGATATGTATGCCTTTGGCTTTCAAAGATTTAATCATTGTAATGTTGTCTCCTAATTAGCTTACACTAAAGTACAGTGGTTTAGAAAAATAATATCTACCTGGAAGGATAAAAGAATTAAGTGAGATAATAATAACAATGTAAAGCCCTTAAGAACAAATTAAAATTTCTTCTGTTGGAAAGTTTGGTCCAGAGTAGCCAGTGGGTGAGGGTCTGGGCGACCAATCAGTACACAGATCCCTGGTGAGACCTTGGAGAAGTGCCTGAATGTCAGCCATCTGCTATAGTATAAGTGCAAACAGAGCATTAAGTAATTATTAAATTGAAATGGAAAAATAAGGACACAATGTGGGAATTTTGGTTCAGAAAGCATGGTAAGTGCTGTTAGACGACAGAACATGACATTTTATGGAAATACCCGGAGAATTTCCTTCACACGCATACCTACTGTTTATGTTCGGCTGACGTAAGCTGACTTGCAGAAGATGTGTATCATTGTTGATTATGGCACAGACACATGTTCACAAATTCTCAGATACAGAATATTTATGCAAAAGTCCACGTCAAAGAACAGAAAAGTGCCTTTAGCTAACGAAAAGGTACTTAGGTAGTAATAAATTAACTCCATGAAAACTGACATTAAAACTAAGGGTTACGATATTAGATGTGACATGCAAGAAAGAGAAAGACAATTCAGGCAGAGATTTGCCTTCATTCATAATACTGGGCCGTATTCTCTGACCACGGAGCGCTAGGAATCTGAGGTGATGTCAATCTAATATTCAAAACACAACTTAATTTAGACCTTAGTCCCTTCTCAGTGGTTTTAAGGAAGAAGCCAACACCTCCAATCCGAGACCTAAAGAGTCGTAGCCACATACTGCTGTGCGGTTGCACAGTAAAAACGTTCCATCCGCCCAGGTTAAGGAAAGGAAACATTTTGCAATTCCCCCCTTTGGACAATGCAGTTGTCTCCAGCTCTTCCTAGTACTTCACTAATGTGAACATACTTGAACATGTTAAGTTTGCAAACTAAGAAAATGGCTTTGTGGAATGTACTTTTTGGCACAAAAATATTTTCTAATACCTCAAATCAAAATTTTTCACCCACACCAACCTATCAAGCTGTAGAGGTGCCTCAGTGGTGCTAACTTCTCTAAGCAGAAAACTACCAGAACAGCCAACCGCTTCAAAGGACTGTGTGTTAAGTAGCAATTACTTCCCTTCCAAGGAATAGCACCAATAAGATTACACCTCAGACTGGGGGAGTGCTCCTTCCAAGCTCTTTAATTCCCTGGAGAATTCGCTTCATATGACCCACTTTCAGTATCCCCAGGTCCTAAAAAAAAAAAAAAAGATAGGAAAAGAAAAAAGGTAGAAAGAAAAAAAGAAAGAAGAGAAAGAAGTTTATTGACAAGAGAAAACTGGGGATTAAATATTTAACTTATAATTAGCATTCACTTCATTTATTTTAGTTTGTATTCAATAATTCAGGACATGAAAGCTAGAAAAAATACATTTATAAAACAAAAATAACCTGACATTGAAAAACTACCAACCAGTGAAAAATCTCATCCGGCACCAACTCTTAAATGTAACATTCTCATACATGATACACAAATAGCAGTTCTTTAACAGTCAAAATTAGTTTCTCTTTTATCTTCTTGTTTTTCAAAACATCCAGGTCCTTTTGTGACCTCTGAGAAAAGTGATGTGTGATACCAGGACATCCACAATTAGTCTTAAGGCAACTGTACGTTTCCTTAATAAAATATCAAACTAGAAAGTGAGGCCTAATCCTAAAGGAAGATACCAGCGCCTAGCACATAAATTTGGAATGTAAATGCATTTGCCGTTGCATTTAGAGTCTTTGATTTGAGAGCCATATTTAAATATTCTTTACACTTTGTAACGTGTAAGTGTGAAAAGTTCCTTCAACACAGGCATCGGCGGGTTGATGCTTTTCCTCCCAACACTTTCGGCTCCTTTCCCTCAGCTCTTCTTGTTTCTTAAAGAACTACCTTCCTATAAAGAACCAAGAATTCCGTCGCTAACTTGCAGAAACAGAGGAGACTGTGTGTAGCACACAGCAGGCACTTGGCAAACAAGCACTCGGTGCAGGAATGGATGAAACGCATCCGAGACGAACACAGTCTTTACTATCCGAGAAGCTGAAAGGAAGGGTGAAGGCCTTCTTCCCTACAGCTTCTTTACGTGCAGTGGGCGTACTCCATGTGCTAGTACGTGACATCAAGTAACTTTACAAAACAAAGCTTTTAAAATATTTGAAAATTAGTAAAATGATGACTTCCAAAGCAGCCTAGAAAATAGGGTTATAAAGCACCACGAGATTATTTTTCCGAGAAGATAAAAATTCTAAATATCCACTCTATTTTATAGATTAAGAGCATTATTTACTTCTAAACTTTTAAATGAAGTAGACCAAACTGTTTTACATACATACGTGTACACACACACACACACACACACACACACACACACACACACACACACACACACACTTTCTCCCATAATTACAGTTCTATAGCAACAGTGCTAGTAATGATTCTGAACCCTTCTGGAAAATGCTCTTGATAGGCAGTCCTCTTTTCAAGCTTGAGACAATCTCAGGGTAAAATTTTACAATATTTAACTGACCCTGAAAAGTATTTTCTTGTATGACACTAGGTCATCCACAGTTACACATTTCGTGCATGTGTGCTAAAATAACAAACTTAAAAGGAAGGCCAAATCCTAGAGGAAGATAGGATACCAGTGTCTGCTACCTATTGGGTTGTCGGAAAAGCCATGACGTATTTTTTCTATGTTTTTCGTTGCAAAAGTGCGTCATGACTCTTCCGACAACCCAATATATTTGAAATGTACATGCCTTTATAATTATATTCAGCTTCTTTGATTCATATGGAATACTTAATATTCTTTATACTTTGTGATAACAGTTACCTGATTAAGAAATATATTTAATACTAAATACGTTCTTTTTAGTCCATATGCACATTGTATTCTCAAGAATAAAAACTTGTTTGGGAGAGGCAGGCTCTACTTAAAATGTTACGCTAACTTCTTAGCTATATTTTCTTTAGTTTGAGTTCAATACTTTCATGTCTTCTAGGAGTTAGGCTGTGATAAAGTTATACCTTGATATGTATTACATGTTTATTTTTTCATATTCTTTATTCTTGGCTTTTTCTTTCTTTGGATGAATAGGCCTAATTTTGCAGAAGCATGTTTTTTGGATGTTCAGTTATCTTTCTAGCCACACATACACAACTTTCCAAATGGAGAAAAACCAAAACCAACCAACCGAAGGCCACTGTGTCTTCACCATTTTCTTTGGTGTCCCTCACTTTTTCCTACTGTCTTCCAGGAGACAACATAATGCAATTAAAACACATTAGAAATACTCTCCCTTTGCCACCTTTCACTGTCACATTGCTACCTCCAGTTGTTTTGGAGATAAAGAAGTAACACCTGAGCCAAAATCTGGGCAGACTCAGCCAGGTCATGGGTAGAGGGAGAAGCCTGCCACAAGAGGTGCACTACTAAGGCGAGGGAGGGTTAAGTATTTTTAAGCAAATGAAACAAGGCCAGGGTAGATGAGATGTCGCCTAGCACTGGGCCAGTGGGTCCACAGCAGGTTGAATGAATAGGCGGAATCTGTTGGCCTCACAAAGATGTAAGTCTTTATTGTAACAAATGGAAAGCCACGGAAAGGTTTTAAGCAGAAAAGTGATACACCTGATGTTAAAATGATCACTCTGGTTGCAATGTGGATTAAGGGCTCGAGAAAGTAGCAGTGAAACGGCCAGTGGGAGAGCTACTCACCTCATATAGGCAAGAGATCACGGTACCATGGAGTAAATTGTGGCAAGAAGAGAAACGATGGAGATTAGCATCAGTGTGGCTTTGGGATGGGCTTAATGAGTCAGGGGGAGAAGGATAAGGAAGGGGAAGGTGCTAAGTGAGACGGTGGGTTTCTCTGGCTCTAGCAGCAGGAGGGAGAGAGCGGTGATTTACTAAGATGCAGAGCACTGGAGAAGGGGCAGAATGGGAGGGAAATAGGTCAAAAGTTTGGTTTTGGATGTGGTAAGACTGACATCCCTGTGTGATAGGCAAGTATCAAGTAGAGTTCGTGACATAATCCTCAAGTTCACAAATGAGGTCAGGGCTGGAAATATAAACTTGTGAACCACTGATATGATATATTCACAGACGGTTTTTGGAGGAACGGAACGGATAACATTACTTAGGGAGCAGGTAATCCTTCACATTTAGAAACTTTAGTCTGAAGGGTCAGCTCTGTCTGACAGCTACAATCACAGAGCCCACAGGGAACTCGTCCTCTACTTTCATGGTTTTATTCTACAGAACATTCTTTATGTAAAATTACTTTCCTTTTCCCATTCCACTATGCCCTGTTTTAGAACCAACAGAGTTAAGAAGGACTATGTCAATGCAAGTTTCTAAAAGAAAAGCTTTAAGGGAAAAAAATGTAATTTGCATCAAAAATAAAAACAAAACCAAACCAAAAGTCCCATGAAAAGCTAGAGAAAGTTTACTAAAATAATTCTTAACAATCTCCTTTTTACTTATTCTTTTTTCCAGCCAGATCCTATCACTCTAACTTGGACATAGTATATGCATGAACTATGTTTTTTTCATTCTGCAAATAGAGGGGGCCAAAAAAAAAATGTATACGCATTTTAAGGAAAAAACTGTATTAAAATTGTAATACCCAGTATATACCAATAACAAAAGATGAATACAAGTCACATGTGTACACTTTCTTTTCGCATCCCCAGTATTTGCTTCACTCATTGTATGTGTATTTGTATTTTTATGTTTGTACATACATATATGTAACATATACATATTTAATACACACACACACACACACATACACACACACACACAGTCTTTTCCTTGAATGTATGTTTATTTATAGCAAATGAAATGCAAGCTTCTAGAGAGCAGATACCACCTACAAAGCTGGCATAATACATTAATCAATAGCTATTCAATAATTATTGCTGCCTGCTGACGATATCAGAAGCTACACAAATATGCTGGATGTAATGATCCTCACACTTAGTTTTTTTGTGCATTCATTCAAGTTTTGAAGCCAACCTTTACTTTATGAACTATATAATACCGTGTCTTTTGCTGTGCTCCAGATTTGGGACTCTCAACTAAGGTAATTAATTAACCTATCATTTTATTATTATTCTGGCTAAAAATGTGGTGTTCACTTTTGATGTGTTGAGGCTGTATGACTCTGCATTACAAAGATCTATACTTTACATTACCCGTAACTGTTCAAAGATCCCTGCTAACATACTTGTAGATACACGCACAACAGTTCATGAATTTGTTTGGAACTTAACTGTATCAGAATTCTATGCATTTCAGAACTTGGCCTACAGGGAAAGGATCACTCCAACAAATGTTGAAGGCTTTGTCACTTGTTTATTCAGCAATCTTGGAATTTTTAAATGGCTACATGTAGTAAGAAAATACAACATGACCAAACCCTGCTCCTAACCAACCCTAGGACCGAATAGCCTACTTCGGCCATTTCTACTGTTGAGTCTCCACCCAAGTAATTAAAGGGATTCACTAAAGACCATGAACTAATGATTTTCCTTCTCCATCATAAATAACAAGTAGGTTTTGAGCTGCTGTCTAGTAAAAGCTAGGCAAAATTTTTATTTCGTTTACTAAAAAAAATAATTTAAGTTTGTTTTTGAGAATAATACAATTGTAACAGTAAGTCCTGGAAAGGAAACTTGAATTTATTGGTGTAGTTGTTCCTGTGACATCTGAAAGGTCAACTTAGAAATGCAACAAAATCATAGGACTGTAAGTGTCTCATTTAGTTCCATATATTAGAAAGGCTTTGTTATTGGTATTTTTAATTAATTTTTAGTTGTTAACCTTATATTAGTTTTTTTTAAGTCACTTACAGCAACAATGACCATCTTTCATGCTGATCCAATAGAATGAGCCAATGGAAACAAGATCCATTTAAAAACATTAGCACATAGGAACAGCCATACCAATTTTAGTAGAGAAAAATTACTGAAGTCATGCTAAGCTTTAGCCATAATAGTAGGAGAATGATTTTGACACGAAAACATTGCTGACACTGTGTGAAAAGCATACAAGGAATTCAGACCACAGGGCAATGCGTATTAGATTATGAACGTTTGCGTAACATAAGCCAAGCTATAAGCACGTAACAGAAGAGGCACAGGAGACAAGATTCTGTTTTGCAAGAAAAATTTCAAGAGCAGAAGGGTAGCACAAAGGAAATACCTTCAGATCTCGCCTTTCCAGATGCAAAAGTTCAGCCCCTCTGATGTCATGGCGGATGAAGATTTCTCTGTACTCTCCCAAATTGAGCAGATCCAGCCAAGCAGCAACTTCCTCTGTGCCCCATTTCTGAACTACCAAAGTTAAGAGCAAAACCCCCTTAATTTCTACATGCTCAATGCATTACAAAGGAAAGGTTGGCCAAAGAAGATGCAAAACAGAGTACAGCAGCAGTGCTAGCAAAGGTAAAGGTTAAAGGTGCTGTTTGAACAAAACTACAATTCCATTTTCTCCCATGCAGGTTACAGGCCATCAGTCAGCACAAGGATCTGACTACACAAAGACATTCGCGGCAGAGCACCTCAGCCCGTAGCTTTAGCTCAATTTCCTCCTTAAAGCCACCCAACCTACACAACATGTATAAAAAAATGTCTTTCTCACAATTAGGATCAGGTGTTCAAGATCTAAATAAGCTCTGATGATTTCCTTAAGACCAAGTATGAAACTAGTTATAAGTTAATTAGCTATAAGTGCTAATTAAAACTTAAAATCTGACATGGGGTACTCAATTTTACACAAACTTCTGCTTCAGGTCTTGCTGACTTCGACTGCTGCCTGTATTGATT
This sequence comes from Hipposideros armiger, assembly GCF_001890085.2. NCBI lineage: Eukaryota > Metazoa > Chordata > Mammalia > Chiroptera > Hipposideridae > Hipposideros > Hipposideros armiger. The sequence continues at coordinate 3,103,597 of NW_017731490.1, read as the reverse complement.
CTGTTACTACTGATAATTATAAAAATAAATGTATTGTTAAATTGATTTAATGTCATCTAGAATCTGTCCACACAACCCTCTAAGACTGCTGTTTTTCATATGTACAATCATTCTTTTATACATCTTATTCAACATTGACTAGATTAATAAAAGCCTACCTATTTGCCACATTTTATTGTAAAATGTCCTTCAATAGCTGGTGGTCTATGGTGGTCAAAAATCAGATTATGTATCACTTTCTCAAATGAGAACGCTAACTCAGAAGACTTACGAACTGATTTCATTGTGAAAAGCACCAGCTATCAGATACACAGAGCCTGAAGGTGCTTCAGCACTAAACTGAATCTCTAGGGAACGGTGGGAAGGGAGCCAGGAAGACAACTTCAAAGAGAGGGTTTAATCTTTCTGAGAACGCAAATGTCACATAGGTTGTCATGACCTAGGGGTTGAAATGGTGTAATAAATCCTTAAACAGGACAGATTATATAATTTTAGGTGGAAAATACATGTAGCAAGCTAAAGGATTATATGCAAGTTTCTATGTTCCATTTATCAAAATGGTCTAGATTTTTGAATTTTGATGAAGAAAAACAAGCTACACGCTGATGCCTTAAACTGCTGTTGAGCAAGATAACAAAGCATCTAAACAGATGCACTGACATCTACCAAACATAGAAGCCAATCAGCAACCACCTTGTTTTCTTGTGTGCTTCTTCATAACTACAAACTCCTACTGATATGTGGACATAGTTTATTATGGTAAAATGAGCCATTAAATACAACTCACCATTTTAACCTTTTAATAGTGGACAATTCAGTGGCATTTTGTACGTTTATAACGTCGTGCGATGATCACCACTGTCTAGCTCCAGAACATTCTAATCACCTCAGTGGTATCACTTTAATGAGTTATTTCTCCACAGTGTTATACTTTCCCGACTGGTGTGGACCACCTACCAGGCTGTGCACTTGTCTTCTGCTTGGGCATCTTTTCCTTTTTAAATTTTGGCACTATGCGAAATACTGTGCTTCTGTTGTTTCTCTTGGTGCAATCCATAGGAGGCTCCTGTTCAAATGGAACAAGCGAAGACTTTTCTCAGGAGAGGAAGAGAAGGCAAGTTCAATCTAATATTAGAAGTGACACAGGAACAGGTTACAAACAAAACACTGCTGACGTGAGAACTTCTTGAGAAAAGTTCAGAGTTACGTCCACTGAAAACGGACCAAGTCCCATAAGTTGCCTGGGTTCCCATAAAAGCCTTCTGTCGCGGGTTCCAGGACGGTACCAACGAAGGCAGTCCTCAGAATGCATTTGGCCCTGAGCATCTCTTACAAAAGATGCGCTTACAGTCAACCGTCATGAAGTCTCCGTGTCTAAGGAAACAGGCTGAGTGTGACGTACCTCATCCTCGTTGGGGTGCAGGATGTAATACAGCCAGGGGATCTCGGTTAATTTCTGTAGCTCCACCTCCACAGAATGTAAGGCACTGGAGACCCGCTCTTCGTGTGGAGATTCCAACTGCTATTTACCAGCAGATTGAAAATCAAAGAAAACAAGGCTCAGTGCCCGACCTCATGTAGAATAAATGATTCTGACAACGAACATCCTCATCTCTGACTAGGCTAGGCTAGGCTGCTGTTACTGCAGGAGTTGTTTTTAATATAAAGGAATGTTAAAAAAAGAACAAATTATCTTATATTGAGTTCACTAAAAAAAATCTAGATAGATCGATCCTTACTTCCCATAGATGATATAAGTAGCTGGTGTGATTTTTACACCAGTGAGAAATCGCATTACTATACTTATTTGTGGCAAAAATTCTGATTTGCATACTAGGTGAATAAACAATAGTATTTTTAAAAATTGGTCAAAAATCCATCTGAGAGTAAGACTTACTTTGCACAAAAATCTGGAGAATTAAAATAGTAAGTTTAAGGAAAAAACGTCCTACGGATCTCAGAAAAACTGGGGATGAAAAGCTATTGTAAAAATCAGGGCAAAGCAAAAAGCTAAATGGCTTGTAGTCTGGAAGAGGATTTGGAAGCTTTAAAAAGAATTAAAGGTCACCTATTATCCACCCATTCAGAGCAGTTATTAAAAAGCACTTACAAATTCAATAAATGAGTAAAGATGAAATAAACACTGGTATGTGCAGAACTGGGAGGTGATTGAATTCTAGTCCTGGCCTTGGTAGCAACTATGCAATCAAAGGAAGGTTAGTTGATTTTAGGAGTCGGAGTTTCCTCCTCAATAAACAGTAGACTGTGACTAGGTTATTTCTAAGGTCTCTGCCAGCTAATCAATGCTTTTATAAATAACTTTAAAATTGTAGAATACTACATATAGGTTCACAGAGTTTTAAACAGAAAGTTCAGAGAGAATGTAACTTATTTATTTTGGACATTATTTTTTCACCTTGTTATTTCAGGTAGCTAGCATTTATGGTAGTTAATAAATATATTGAGATTCTTCACCCTATTATATAAAATTTGCCACTTTCTTTTTAATCTAAGAATGTATGTCTTATATGAAATGGTTATTGCATATTAATTGTGAACTCAAAGAGTAAACCTTAGTTGCTCTTAAATATGATCGATTATTGTGATATCAATATTGTCAAAGGTTTTGATAAAATTCACTGGTATACATTTTAAACCAAACATTCATATTTGACAATTAAACATACTTGACAGAACAATTAGAAGTGAAGGACGGTCCTTCTTTATTAACCTCATATAATTGATAAATATTAACCAAATAACACTCGAATACTTTCAGTGTAGAGAACTAAAATATAGAAGAAGTTGTGTTTCTAGATGTTGTCAATCAGAAATTATCTGAAATGTACTTCAAATAACACAAAAAGTACATGTGCTCCATCCAAAAATTGGGACCAAAGTCACAGCTCAGTGAATTTCCTATAGGACTAATTTTAAAGAGCAAAATACAATGATTCTGGTTAATAACAGAAGTACCAAGAATAGCCAAGAAGATGTTCCCACTAATTTTGTCAAAAGATGTAACCAGTGTTTCTCCTTAAAAATTTTTCTTCATGCCCATAGCAGGGGTAGCGACCTCTTGCCTTAAGGAACTTGTATTTCAGTTCCCTCAAGAGGTGGGTGAGGGCAATGGACTTTGTGCAGCTTTGAGATTCTCTGTTCTGAGTAAAGGATGCTCTGGGGGTGGTACCCCCCACTCTCATCCCAATCAAACGAATTCCAACCATAGTCCCTTCTTAGTTACTGGGCTATGTGATGTGCCTCCCACTCTCCCATTGTGCAAGATACTGTGACTTTCACTATCACTTTTATTTAAGTGTACAAATTTTGCAAAGCAAGAGATAAAATCACAGTCGAGAGAAATGTTTTAAAACCATCACCTGTCAATTAATCAGAATTGTTACAAGAAAGGAAAAAACAGCTGAATGCATTAGGCTTCCTACAGAGCTCCAGCAGCACGTGTGGAGAGCTCACAGTCGAACGCTAGGTGGCGAGCAGACCCAACATGCTAGCAGCTAGAACACTGGGAGGCTGACCAGGCAAGGACTCTGGGAGACCCAAACAGGAGGCCTGTGGTCTTCGGCACTGATGCTTGAGGCCCGTGGACTGTGGTCAGATTCAGACTTGGCCTAAACTTGGTTTCCAGCACCAATCTGAACTCATCTAGGGAAATGGTTAGTTCTTGAAACTCTTGAGTCTAGAGAGTGTCGTCTTTTAAGCAAATCTAGAAAGCCATACCAATCATACTTACAGGTTACTTTTGAGAACAAACCTATGATTTCCTCTACTTTTCTGCAATAATGAGTTTATGATACCCGAGGAAAATGCCTATTACACTTTCTAAAGCTCAGGTCTCTCAAACTGACGGGGGAGAGCAGGATTATATAAACACAAGTTGGCATATAGAAGGGGAAAGCTCCCCTTTGGTTAGCCTGAGCCATAACTCGTGGGGGTAGCCATGTATTTTCTTGAAGGCAAACCGGGTAAAAAGGAAGCTCTAAGGGTGGAGGCCAGGGGCTGCTTTGCATTAGAACCTGATGAATACTTGCTCAGAATGAGGTCAGACCCACACATTCACCACCATTCTTATGTGATCAGTCAGTTCGTTTCCTTACCAAAGGCACCCTGCCAACTAGTAAAGATTCCGTTTCATTATACAGTGCCTTCACGTTGATGGCTATCTCAGTGGCAGTGTCTCTGGTAAGGCTCTAGGGAGTAATAATAAAAAAAACAAAAACAACAAAGATGAGTAGCTCTGTATTAAATTGGGAGTCAATCATCAGCAAATACTTAAAATGTTATTCTTCCAATTTAAATCCACGTAACAAATATATTTTTAAAATCTACCAAAATTCTACTATAATTGCACAATTTCAGTCATATTTATTAGTATAATTACTCTTCTAATTCTTAGATCACAGAACCAAGAAAATGTATTGGCCATAGTGAATACACTCGGGGTGACATGTCCTACATACAATCATTTATATGCTGGCAACAGCGTGTACATAGTCCCATAAAAAAGTTAAGTCAAAGAAAATTACATTCTAAACGGGGCATTATCTGATCATAATTAATTCTATCCGTAACTCTTGGTAGTTCCAACCTGATTGCCTTTTAGACTTTAATCTTGAGGGCTTATTGGTATATTAATTTAGGTAGCTTCCATTGAATAATTAAAAGAATAAAATAATGCTATCCGTTTTCTCTACACTATAGCCTTTTACCATGGATCATAAATGACAGCTATACTCTATCCATCCTGTTCACTTTGACATTAAAAATTTACAAACGTTACAAAATTTTATAACTTCTACGTAAAAAATGTACTAAATTTATCAATTTAGTAAAAGAAAAATGGAGCAAAAATAATTTCAGTGCACAACTTCAAAAACGAATGAACGTCTTTCATAAAGTGCATGCTACCTAGGTTTGCGCTGTAGCGCGGTGTAGGGGAAGGAGGAATGATAGTAGTTAAAGGGAGACGGAGTAGAAGGGCCGTGGCAAGGTGACAAGTGGTTGAAAGTGAAACAGAAAAAATGAAGAGAATTTAAGAGCAGGAATGGAAGAATGGCAGGAAGAGGAAAATAAATGAAAAATTTGGTCACAAATTTACCATAAACTTCTGGCAGAGACTCATGTAGACTACATAATGCACTTTCCAAGGGCATGGCACATTTTATAGTATCCAGATATATGTGTAACACTAAAAAATCTGTGAATGAGAATTTACCATGAGCTCCTCACCTCTGGGAACCGAGGGTTGGCTTTATTCAGCGCGTGGGAGCAGGCATTCACCGCGTGGGCCAGTTCTTGCTCCAAAAGACAGTGGATCGTGGCTGCGTCACAGATCCTAGGAGTGAAAACAAAACAAATGAACAAAAAAATTTTCTGAGCACTGCTGATTTTTCTGAAGGGTACAAGTGGTAAAATAAACCAAGTAAAACAAAAAAAAGGTCGTTAAGGGTAATTTTTTTTAAAAATGACTGCTCGATTATGAACGGCACAGAGGATTTACAAAATTCAAACCCTACTGCAACAAAGAATACTACACCAAAAATCTTCCTATAACAAGTCAGAACCAGAGATAAATATATTGAGGTGCTACTTGGAAAAGCAAACTATAGTCACACTTCATTTTGCGGTATCATTGGAAAGTGAAAGGGGTCCCAAATGTAGAAGGTAGAAACTTATCTTTTATTCATTGAAACTTTAACTGGGAATAAATACACTAGATTAGGGAAAGAACGCTGCCATATTTATCATCTATATGCTATGTGCTTTACATACATTACCTAATTCACTATTCACAACTTTAAAGGTAGCTGTGATTAATGTTCTCCATTTCATAGATGAAGACATTGAGGCTCAGAGAGATCCATTATGTACACACAGCTAGTAAGTGACAGAGCTGGGATTTGAATCTATGTCTATCCAACTCCAGTGCCTGTTATGCCACAGTCCTCTGGAATGGAAGCCTTCACGAAGAGTCTTAGAAAAGACAGACAGTCCTGGAGGGCGTTGAGGCCCAAGAGGGGAATGGGGAGGCGTTCCGCCAATGCTAGAAAATGATGTAGGGTTTGCAGACGAGCAAGAACGTTTGCAGATGAGCAAGAAGGCAAGGCTCTTCAAACCCTTTTCACTTCTCACATCTTCAGGGAGAAGAATCTTTGATCTGGAAAGGGTAGAACAAAAGAACAGGCAGAAGCCCTGCAGAGTTGAATCAAGAGTAAAAGGAAGAGTGTAATGTCTAGGGGTCATACGAGTGATATCCAAGGCCTAAAGGAACTGGCAACTGTCATCTCAGGATTCTTACCAATGACCTTGAGAAATCATGAAGAATAGGTTATTTATTAGAAGAACAGAGATGAGTAAATGTTATTCTAATTTTCGAAGAAAGCGAAAGAGGTAAATCAACTTCAGGTCAACATTTTCAACTGCCAACCGAAACTCGTAGGTATTTATAACGTGACTGAAATTCTGTAGTCCGACATGGAACCCCTCATGCTCTCAGAGTCTGCTCCTCTTCCTGAGTATTATTATGGCTCCGTCAAAAGGCCACCATCCAGCCAGCCATTCACCAGAAGCCTGAGAGTCATCCCGTCTCCTAATTCACACCCATTTCCCAGTTTCAGATCCCAACCCATCTTCAATCGCTCTTCTCCTTCCGTCTCTCCTGCCTCAAGCCACCGTTTCCTATCAAGACCCTCCCTGCGCCATCTTTGCTGCCTTGCAGACAGCGCTCCCCACCGTTTCTGAAAACACCCTGATAAAGATGTGGCCCTCCTCAGCTCTCCAACATTTTCCACACTCTCAAATACACCATGCCAATGTGTCAGTCACCCCAAACTCCTGAGCTTTTCAGAAAGCACCAGGCCCTCACACTCCCTGGGCCTTTGCTCCCATGCTGAGCTAGCGCCTTCTCTTACTCTTCTCTCAAGACTCAGCGGACAGACCACTTCCTCCAGGTGGCCGCCGCTCACTGCCTCCCTCTGGCATCCCGTGTGACCACAGTGCCCACCGAGTGACCTGTGACAGTGCTTCAGCCACACTTCTCCCTCCTACTCCTCTGCCAGTAAATTAAGAAGTGAGGCTGCAACACAGTGCCAAATGCGGTGCCAAAAACAGTGGCTGGCACACAGAAGAGGCTCAAAAATACTTGTTAAATATTGAATGAATAAATTGTGAAAGCTGACGAGTAAGCCTGATTTTCATCTTTTGCAAAATTTAAAACAACAGATGGGGAACCAAACTAGTCTGACCAAAACCAAGTCTGGCCAAGCTTTACTTCTTTTTTTTTTTTTTTTAAATAAGGTTATTTGGTTAGTTGACAGGATGATAATATAGGAAGTGTATTTTGGTTTCAAGGGAGCATATTTTGGTTTCAAGAAAATGCTGTAGTTCTATTTTATGTTTTTTTTGAGGAACCTCCATACTGTTTTCCATAATGTATGTATTAGCTTGATTGCAGTAACCTTTTTACAGTGTATACATATATCAAGTCATCACATTGTATACCTTAAATATTATACATACAATTTTTGTATCAATTATACTTCAATAAATCGGTGTGGGGAGGGCACTGTAAATTGGAATCCATAGAAGTTGTCCGTAGAACCTAAAAGAGGCGTATTTACTCTAAAACTACTATCGCTGTGAATGAGAAGTTAAGATGGACAGTAATGCAGTTAGGTGGATTTAGCTAATAGTCATTTTCCCTATGTTTATATAAGCTACTCAGTACTTGGCAGTTATCATACTTTATTCTAATTTTGAATCTTGTTTTCTAGCAGTAGGGAGTGTGTATCTTTTCTCTCTCTAATGTCCAGTGTATTCTAGGCGTCTGACAAATATCTAAAGAGGAGAATAAAGAATGAGAGGGGAGAGCAGCGGGCGGAGGAGGAGGGGAAAGCGAGAGAGTGCGCCCCTAGTGCCACTGAGCTTTGTTTTTCTTCTGTTCCTTCTCTACATTTTAATCAGTGACCAGATGAAGGTGCCGGAAGAATGTAACAGCTACCATTACTGAACACCAGACACGGTATGTTACAGAGGGCTGTCCACGGCGTGTCTCAGTTACCATTCACAGCGACCTGATAAGGTGGCTCTTACTATCCCCATCTGGTAGAGAAGATTTAGGTAAAGAGGAAATAAGAAACTTGTCCATGGTCCCACCTTCCTTCTGAAGTTTACTCCCGGCCATGCTGACTTTGATCTATTTTACACTCATAAAACTTGGTGTTTATCTCTTCCCTGCCTACTAAAATTAATTTGTGTAGTCTTGCAATCTGTGATACGTTTGTCGGAGACTGATTCTTGGACTCTTCTCCCCGGCCCCCATCCTCACCCCCTGCCTGTCCTCGGGAGCGGGGTTAATTAATGTTTCTATTTCCTTCAACATTCCATCAACATTTAATTAATAATTATAAGCAATGTATAAGTGAGTCGTGTGGTGTGAAGACTGTGTATAAACTGGGGAAATAAACAGTAACGGAGAGTGCTGTGTGGTGGGTACATCAGGCAAGCTCCCACGTGCTTCGGGAAGTCCCAGGTCTGCTCTGTGCAGGACACAGGGGTGAAGACGCCCTTGTTGGAGGGGCCCTGATGACGGGAAGCAGCCAGTGTTGAGGTGAAAAATGGAGGAGAGTAAATGCATCTCTTTCAGATACCCCAAACAACAGAAATGATGTACTAAAGCCAATCAAACAAGTGGCCCAGACCAGCACTCTCAGCCCACAAGCCAGCAGGACCGCCCCACCTGGTGATGAGCTCCTCTGCAGCCTGGGAGCACAGCTGCATCTGCGACACCTCCTCCGATGCCAAGTCAACAGCATGCTGGATGTACAAATGGGTCCGAAGGACGGGTTTACCCGAATCACACTTCTGTTTGTCTTCCCACGATTTTAGAGTGCTTTCGAAAGCCTATTTAAAATCAATATTACAATGAACTGTTAGAGTTCTGAGGTCCAAATAAATGTGTATTTAGATATTATATGAATGACTTTGAAACTACTATTGCTTTTTTCTAAATAGCACCTCATGAAATAAATCGTAAGTACGAAAAATATACTTTCCCAGTGTATTGCAATAAATAAAGAGAAATGTAATCGATGATGGTGAATATATTGCTAAAAAGCAAAAAAAAAAAAAAGACAGCTTTAATCTTTACTATTATATGCATAATAGGATAGATATAGGCAGTCTTATTTTTTATGTGTGTTACATTAAAAATGCATATTTTGGAAAAGGCAAAACTATAGAGATACTGTAAAGATCAGTGGTTGCCAGAGGCGGGGGTAAGGCAGGGAGGGATGTGGAAAGGTGGGTAAGACATTTTTAGGGCAGTGAAACTATTCTGTTATCATTCTGTAGTGGTGGATACAAGTGATCATACATCTGTCAAAACCCACAGAACGTACCCCACCAACAGTAATGTAAACTACGGATTTGAGTTAATAACAATGTGTCAATGATTGGCTCATCAACTGTAATAAATGTACTTATACAAGATGCTAAACAATAGAAGAAATTATGTGTTTTCTGAGGAGGAGATTAGGTGTGTGGGAACAGAATTAGAATTCTCTGCACTTGCTGCTCAATTTTTCTGTAGATGTAAAAAAACTTAATCCATTAATTTTTTTAAAAAACTATAGAAATATTTGTTCATATTTAAAACCACAATGGCTTCACTGTCAGATTTAAGAGACAATTTAAATCTTTTTTCCTTGGCTTCTATTTTTTCATAACAATTTAACATTTTTTAAAAAGGCTTGATAAAAATCTAGAATATTTGTGGTCACATACCCTGTCCCTTGTGAGCATCTGAGCCCTGTTTTTGTGCACGATTTTGATAATGCCTGGAGGCTGGACCCACGCCTCACCATCCACCTGCACGGGGACGCCCTCATCACCAAGTATAGTGATTTTTACTGTACGGCACTGAAATAAAACAAGTTCTGTTAAGAGTTCAAATCCTCCTGGGGAGTTGACACGCAGCCTGCATTCACACTTGACCATGGTCCATTCTTTCCCACTTACGACAGCACAGCAATAACTAACACAACAAGAGAGTCAATATTTTATAGGTGAATACACAGGAGTCATTTGAAATAGCTCCCCAGTGGCCCAGGTAGTGAGGGTCAGGTCCAATGAGAAAAACAAACCTGGGCTATTCGATGATGCTGCAGTTTAATGACCCTTGAAACTGCCATTTGCACACTGTCGAATATTGCAACGACTTCCAGGATCTTGTCATCAAATGATGGTGCAGCAAATATCTGAAAGGAAAAACTACATTACACTTCAACTAATGAAACTAAGGTTTAAGTAAAGTGGCGCATCAAGCAAGGTAAACTCTGCAATAGGCATAGTTTTAAAAGGACATAAAAATAGTAAGCAGAAAAGTAAGTTAATGTTACTAGGACATGACAATCCAAGGACAAAAAAAATCACTAACGCGTATCTTCAAACAAACATAATAAAAAAAAGAGTTTAGGACCCATGTGGCTATAATATTCATGCCCCTTATAAAGCACTCTTGGGGCTAGTAAACTGTTATATTTCCAAATGATTCATCTTGGTATGAAACATATTAAATATCTGTTCAGACATAACTCAGATGTCTTGATAAAATAAAGCACGTAATTTTAAGGAACCTAAAAAACCTGAAAGGTGATACAGACTTCATAAGGTTAAAGCTAAAGAGCGTGCAGGTATTGATCCAATTCACTAGGTGTGTTCTGAGGGAAATCTTTCACGATTACACGCAGTATGTAGATGTGCTTTATATCTTCATATAATACAAGAGCTTTTTAGAGCATTGGAGAATATGGGAAATAGAAACCTCAGGAGATAAAAAGCACGTAGGCTTACTTTGCTTTGAGGTTAACCGCATTTTCACAAAATTAATTTAACCTAAAAATTTTAATTTCACCTGTAGTACTTTGTCCGCTTTACTCTTTTTACTATTCATAAATAATTATGCCTCTGAAAAAAATTATTCAGTATAAAGTAGTATCCTAATTAAAACTTTCACTGAAATATCAAGAGGCAAATGTGCAAACATTCATAATTTCTTATCATTTTTGTTATCAGCCTGCCTAGCTTTAGACTCTGTCCCTGCTACTTATTAACTGTGTGCGCTTACTGTTAGTTTCTTCATTGGTAAAATTTAGATAAAAATTGTAGGTATGAAATAATGCATGTGTAGCTCTCAGAACAGTGTCTGGCTACCTAGTTAATGTTCAAGGAAGGGTAGCTTTATTGAGCTTAATCTCACTGATTTCTTCCTCTTAAAATATTTAAGAGAAGTGAAACGCTGAGAAAAACACTGACTGCTTAATGTTAGTTTTTATATACCAATAGGACTGGAATATATTCATATCATGAAAATTACAAATACTTTCCAATTTACTTTAATCCCTGTCTGTTTATTTAAAAGCCTTGAGAAAATGGATCAGTGGGAACCGTTATAAGCCTCAAATCAGAGGGCCTATCATTCAGTGTGTGTGACTATTCACACAAGATAGTGATAACACTTCTCATTTTTATGTTACATACACTTTAACAATTGTGCCCTCTCTTTTTAAATATTATTTTTAGAATAATTACATTTGTTAGGTTGGTTTTTTCCTTTTATTATAGGAAACTATAAAAAGCAATCAAAAATAGCCTAAACCTCAATGGCGAAATAAGCCTTCTTAACATTTCTAAAAATAAAAAAAATAATAACACATAAATTTAGAAAATTGAAAGTAAAGAAAGATATTTTGATAGGTAGACTAACACCCCCCTCTCCACCCCAACAATGTCCATGTTCGAATCCCTAGGACCTGTGCGTGTTACCTTATGTAACAAAAGAGACTTTGCAGATGGGATCAAATTAGAGACCTTGAGCTGGGGAGGCTATCCTGGATGACGTGGGCGGGCCCAGTGTAATCACAGGGGTATTAAAAGTAGCAGAGGGAGGCGGAGGAGGAGAGCAGCATGATGTAATGTGAGAAGGGCTCAAGCTGCCTTGGTTGGGTTTGCAGATGGCGGAAGGAGCCACAAGTCAAGGAACGTGGACAGCCTCTAGAATCTGGAAAGAGCAAGGAAATACTTACATCATCCTCTTTAGTTCCACCCCAAAAGTTGGTGCCTCCGGCATAGCTGGGAATGTTCAACACTGCTATTCCTTGCAGACTGGGGAGAGGAATATACTGCCCATCACACTGTAAGGGAAAAAGCTTAGAGGTTACATATAAGGAGCAAAACCACTAGGTTGGAAGCCATAAGAATACCAAAGACAAGGGATGATGGAGGAAAATGTGTTGGTAATGTGTGCTCTCCTGTAAATATATTCCTACACATTACCTTTATCTTATTTTTTTAAATAAAAAATTTTTAAAGTGTAAATAGCTATAGCAAAAATTGTTACAGAAAACCAAACTAAACCAAAAAAATATTTTTACCTCTTCTTTCAACCAAAATCAGGCAGTACTTTTCTTAAAGTTTTTTTTCCCCAGGTCACTGATGATATTCTCACTTGTATTATGGTTATCTTTGTACTTATTTTAAGCATTCTATTGAAAGCAGCTTCTGTGAGGGTGGAACTCTGCGTTCTAATCATCTCATCCAGAATCTCTCACAACTCATGGTATTTTGGTGGTGCGTAGTGACTGCTAAAACTAAACACTAAGTTTTTCAAGTAGAACCCAAACCAAAATCACTACACGTACATTGGTAAGTATCTTATACTCCAGGCCTGTTAATTCATCACTTAGACGAAAATTAAATTGTCACTTAAGTAAGGGAAAAATATCATATAGGTGGAGAAGTAATTATACATGACATGTGAATAAACTCTTTACTGACTAGAAGGTTTAAGCCTTAATTTTAAGAGTAAAGCCTGCAGATGTCACACTTAAATGCTAATTTTCATCATACAATTCTTGCACTAAAAATAATTAATGTAACTTTATAAAAACTGCATTTTAATGACCAATCAAAATTATCTGCAGTCTTTAGAACAAATGAAAATTCTGTTTGAACCCATTTTTCAACCATTTTGAAAAACTGAGAATACATTATACTCGATTTACCTGCACAGGCTTTTTTTTTTTACAATTCCTTCCTTTACTTTTTCATGAAAACACATTCGAAGGTCCACACTGTATTCCAGCACCAGGGGCTGTTCCTGCCACATAGCTGGTGCTCAATGTGTATTTGTTAAAGGAATGAACATTAAGTATTTAGTACTTAATAACTAAGTTTATTAAGTACTTAATAAACTTTCTCTGAAACCAATGAACTCATTTTAGAAAATGTTTAAATCATATAACTAACTTAAAGAAAATGGAAAAAATATCCATCTTTATAAATATAAAACAAGTATTTTAAAAAACAATTCAGAGGAATCTTAAAGATTTTATAATAAAGGCCATATATGATAAGCCCACAGCTAACATAATACTCCGTGATGAAAAGCTGAAAGCTTTTCCTCTAAGATCAGGAACAAGACAAGGATTTTCACTCTCACCACTTTTCTTCAACATATTGTTGGAAGTCCTAGCCAGAGCAATTAGGCAAGAAAAATAAATAAAAGGCATTCAAATTGAAAAGGAGGAAGGAAAACTGTCACTATTTGAAGATGACATGATATTATATATACAAAACTCTGAAAACTCCCTCAAAAACGGTTAGAACTAATAAAACAAAGTCGCAGGATACAAAATCAATACACAAAAATCTGATGCATTTCCTTACACCAATAATGAACTACCAGAAAGAGAAATTAAGAAAATAATCCCATTTATAATAGTATCAAAAAGAATAAAATACCTAGAAATAAATTTAACCAAGGAGGTGAAAGACCTGTATATTGAAAACTAAAAGATGTTAATGAAGGAAATTGAAGAAGCCACAAGTAAATAGAAAGATGGTCCATGCTCATGGATTAAATGAATTAATACTGTTAAAATGTCCATACTACCTAAAGCAATATAGAGATTTGATGCAATGCCTATCAAAATTCTAATGGCATTTTTCACGGAACTACAACAAACAATCCTAAAATTTGTATATAACCACAACCCTCCCCCCAAATAACCAAAGCAATCTTGAGAAAGAAGAACAAAGCTGGAGGCATATAATTTGAATAACTAAAGAGATTGGTGGTTACAAGATGCAGGGATGGGAAATGACAGAAATGGGTGATTTAATTTTTTTAGTTTGAAGAAACAAAAATTTAAAAACTAAAATATAAATTGAAAAATTAAAAAATTCGGAGCTGTCTTCAAGATTTATAAATAAATGCTATGAAAAATGAACATTTTCGTAAGTAAGTTCCATCTAAATTTCTTAATTTCATTAATTTATTGTAATATTATTGGTATCTTTTGTACATGCATTTAAAAATAATACTCAGGGAGGAGGTCCACGGTTTTACCAGCAGGCCAGAGGAGTCCACAGCCCAAGAGTTAAGAAACCCTGTTCAATGGAGAGTAAAAGAAATGCAGCTGTGTAAGTCAGTCTTGTTTAAAATTTGGACCACCAGTAGAAAAGGCTAGAAATACTATTTCTGAAGAGCTGAAGAAATAAAGACAATTCAACCATTCTGATTCCCAATAGTTCCTTAAATTTTAAAGATAGCTGGCTATAGGGTTTAATCACAGTATTTACCAAATGATGGTAAAATGATTATGTACCTGTCTATCTCTCCCTCGAGACAGGGCCAGGAATTGTGCAAGACACTGGGGATAACAAAGAGGACTGTAACTTCCTACCTGTCCTTAAGGAGAGTGTGGCCGGCTAAGGGACATGGATAAGAAAATGAATGATTACAGCACAATACATAGGAAAGAGCCCAAGATGATCTGGGGATGGGGTTGACAAGGACAGTGTTTACTAGGTGTGAACCCTACAGATTTTGTACCTTTTCAGCCAATAACATCTACCTTAATTTTACAAGCATTGATACAGCAAGCTAGCTGATCAAGCAGTCATGCTCTAGAGTGGAAGGTGCAAGATGCTTATCTTTACTGGAACATTCAGCTGGTAACGAGTGAGCCAGGCACCTCTTTAGTCTGCAGTGTTAAGGTAATACCCACAATAATAATGCTGTTTAATTCAATGAGCTGTAGACTTAGGATTTGTTCACTGTTCGGGCAACAGAATATCCCTTCATTAGAAATATCTGATTATAAAAATATACAAGATAGGAAAGGCATGCCTATCAGCATTAATTCACAGAAATCAGTAGACTTTCCAAAGCCATGTCACCAACCTTGTTTTTCCTGTTATTGGAGGAGATTAAATACCTTTTGCTGTCCTTAATTTCTTATTTAAATTAGTGAAAAATACTAAAAAACTTAAATGCTCACAATTCCTTTTTCTTTTACTAACTTGTTAGAAATAATTGGAACAAAAATACATTTATATTAAAAGGTCCTATTTATGATGAATGTTATTTTCAGGGATTCGTGAAACTTGAGGCATTATACAGCTGGATCAGAATTTGAAAACTTAAATGAGAAAATCCATTAAAAATGCTTTCCTATAAATGTACTCCCATGGCTCCTGTGACTCAACGGGATCCTGTGACTCAACATTGTCATCCAAATTTCAGGAGCCAATGATAATCATAATTAAGTGTGTCACTCGTATCTAGTGTCTGTCTATACCTTCTTTAGTAGACAGTGGATAATTACTTTCATTTTCCCCTTCTGTGTTTAAACACGAATCAAGAGGAATTTAGGCCACATTCACTCCACAAAGTGAGACAACATGAAATGTCTTTACTTCAAATGAACTTACCTCAAGTTGAACCCTCTGTTCTAAATTCTTGTACGACCTCTGTAATAATTCCCGGGTTCCAAGGACTCCATACCACATCAAGTTTTTAGTTCGGCTCCTGAAAATATACGTTGGCAGGTAATTTCAGTGACTATCATTTATCTACTCTTTAAAAGCAGAGAGAGCAAAAGAAGTAATAAATGAAATTAAAGTAAAATTACCTTCATGTAATAACATTACTATTACCAAATTACCTGCATTTTTGAGGGTGCTCCTCTCTCTTATTATTAAATTCTAATGAAATTTTTGCATCTAATCCAATCCCAAAGTAATTGTTCATGACACATTTTTCTGAATATCCATCTCTATGATAATAAGGAAAAGTACATAAAAGTCAATTTCAGGTTCATAAAATTACAATTTATACGCAAAACAGCGCTTAAAACCATTTAATCTTCCCTTCCTGATAGAGAGTAAAGCTCAGCAGGAATTGCTTCTTATTCACAGGCCATGTGCATGACCCCGGCACATGTATGTAAGTTTTGGTAACATATAAAGGGATGGTGAGCAAGGCAAAATGGAGACCGAGGCATGGTAATGCTTTTCTACTAACTGTAACAAAATCTTAGTTCTCTCTCCTACATGAGCCCCTCACCACACACACAAACGGGGTGGGGGCCTGTAGTCAGGTGCCAATACCCCTCTTTTTTTATCATTAGCAAGGTGCTTCCACTTCTACTCTTATCAATGGGCAAATAGTTACTGAGCAAAAATCTACTTGCTCTAATCCATTCTGCTAGGTGCTTTGGAAAGTACAAAGTTTAAAATACGGTACTGTCGTTGAGGATATCAGTAGAGAAATGAGGTACAATAAAGGCAAAAATAAATATGGAAGGAAAAGTAAGTGTATATTGAACTGCCCCCAATTTTTTAGCAGTTTAAGACAGGAAGAGGTCGATGTGGGCCAGAAGCTTCCTGAAATAAGTAAACTCAGAGGCTGGATGTGGAATGATGATCGATTTGGCAAGACTAAGAAAGGAGGCCGATGGGAATAGCAACAACGTGGATACGAAGGAGACAGTGAGTAAATATTCCAGGGACAAGAGAGTGAGCAGGGCCTGATTCCACCACAGACTCGCTACCGGAGACAGACAGGAGGTTGGAAGGGCCCTACCCCAGGAGCAGATCATGGAAACCGCTGTATTTCAGATGGGTCAACACGCTTTGATGATCCTTTTGGTATGTGGAAGCATATGTATTGTAATACATTTAAAATGTCACATTAGGATAAGACAGAAACAAGAGAAGCCCAGACAAAGCATGTGCAAAAGTATTTTCTTACACTGAATCTGGATCTGGGTCAATAAACGGCGTCGCACCACAAGGGTCAATGTTTGCTAGTAACATTTTGTTGATAATAGAACTCCCAGCAATGGAGGCAGCTAGTCCTGCTCTTAAGCCTAGCCGGAGAAAATATACACAGGATCACATGTTAAGAAACAAAACAAAACAAACAAACAAAAAAAACCCAAAGAAAAAGCCAGTCCGTTGTTTTCAGGCCTAATTTCAAACATCTTGTTCCCAAAGCATTGTTTTCAGTATCTGCTCTTCTCATTAGCCAAAACTAAGAGCTATGACATTGGTAAGTACAAGGTTTTTTTTGATGCTTCTTAGGATCTGTTTCCAAGAAATAAACAAACAAACAAAAAACTTGACGCCGGTGAGGACCTAAAGTGGAGTCTCTTTGTGACAGTTATCATTTACCATCCCAATGATTCTTAATCTTCAATAAATATTACTTCCTTTGTTATAGCAAATAAAGTATTAAGTCTGTAAGAAATTTACAATAAAGGCTAAATTACCCAAAATGTCATGGAGTTACCACTTCTATACTCTCAAAGCATAGATAATAATACTCAATTAAAAATGTTAACAGATATACACAAATGTGAAAACACAGTGTTGGTGTCAGTAATAAGTAGTAAAGTATTAAACACAGATATTAATGAATTTAGGAATACAGTATTGAACATAAAACATGAAGCATTTCTCTTACTTCTAAATATGCAAAACTTCAAATTTATTTCAACATGCTTTCCACTAACGAGTTATGGTATTCAAAAGCTAATGAATTTTATCTACCCGACTCAATATTAAGGCTAGAAGCACTACAGTCTGGAGAGAAGGCAATGTAATAGGGGCCTAAGGGAACAAACAAAAAAGAAAAAAATAGTGAAGAAAAACATGTCATGCAATTGAGAAACACTAGGAAATTAGGGAAAAAAGTCCTTTCTTAATTAAGCAAATATTCCTTTCCCAACATATGCTCTTCTTGGATTATTTCTTCATTATTTTAGCTACGATAGTTTTGCTGATTATCAAATAATCTAGATGAATTTTATTGTCATTTAATTTCATAGTTTGAATATGCTATGGCATACTTGACTATGCCAATTTCCTTTATGCCTAAATAAGGAAACAAATAAACAATCATTCCAACGAAAGGAAAGAACAGTGTGGGGAGGTAAATGAGCCATACCCCAGTTGCCCCACAGAAAAGTATAATATTTTCTAAAATGTTTTAAGTTTAGCCATATTTACAGCTGCAGCCCAGAAAGGCTATCCCACGATTCCAGGTTTGAAGAGAGACATGACCTCTGGACATGGAGACCTTTCCAGCATCAAGCATGTTCAGGATTTATCTTTTAATATTTTCTTTGAGATATTATTCACATACCATAAAATCTACCCTTTGAAAGTGTATAATTCAGTTGTCTGTAGTATACACATGAAGTTGTACAATGATCTTTATAATCTAATTCTAGAACTTTTTTCTTTATTACCCTCAAAAGTCACCCCATCTCTATTAGCAGTAATTTTCTATTCTTCCCTGGCCCCAGACCCTGAAAACCACTGAGCTATTTTCTGTCTCTATGGACTGACCATTTTGGATGTTTTATGTGAATGGAATCATATAATATGTGGCTTTTCTGTCAAACTTCTTTCACTCGGCATAATGTTTTCAAGGGTAATCATGTTGCAGTATATATTAGTGTTTCATTTTTTTAAATCGCTAAATAATATTCCACTGTATGCATATACCATATTTTGTTTCTCCATTCATCAATTGATGGATATTTGGGTTGTTTCCATTTTTCAGTCTTATGAATAATGTTGGTATAAACAGCTATGTACAAGTTTTTGTATAGACATATAATTTCAGTTCTCATGGATAGAGACCTAGTAGTGGAATTTCTGGGTTATATGTTAACTCTATGTTTAACTCTTCGAGGAACTGCCAAATTATTTTTCAAAATGGCTGCACCATTTAACATTCTAACCGGCAATGTAGAAAGTTTCACTAGTTCGATGTCCTTGCCAATATTTATTATCTGTCTTTCTTGATCATAACCATCCTAGTGAGGGGAGTGGTATCTCATTGTGGTTTTGATTTGCATTTCTCTGAGGACTAATGATGTAAGCATCTTTTCATGTGCTTATTGGCCATTTGTATATCTTTTTGGGGAAATGTCTACTCAGATCCTTTGCCCATTTTTAAATTGGGATATTTGTCTTTCTACTGTTGAATTTTAAGAGTTCTTTATATATTCTGGGTACTAGTACCTTATCAGATATGTTCTTTGCAAAGACCTTCTCCCATCCTGTGGACTGTGTCATCTTACTTTCTCGGTA
>NW_017731490.1:3083359-3084082 GCF_001890085.2 Hipposideros armiger | reverse complement strand
TTCTTGTGTTGCTTGTGCTTTTGATGTCATATCTGAGAAACCAATCCCTACTCCAAGGTTATGGACATTTACATCTATATTTTTTTATGCTTTTTATAATTTTAGCTCTTACATTTAACTCTTTTATCCATGATGAGTTATTTTTATATATGGTGTGAGGGAAGGGTCCAACTTAATTCTTTGTGTATGGATATTTAGTTGTCCCAGTACCAATTGTTGAAAAGACTATTCTTTCCCCATTGAATAATTGTCTTCACACATTCGTTGAAAATCAACTGACCAAGAATGCTGGAGTTTATGTCTGGATTCTCAGTTCTGTTCCACTGACCTATATGACTAGTCTTATGGCAGTATCATGTGGTCTTGATTACTGTAGCTTTGTGGTAAGTTTTGAAATCAGGAAGTGTCCTTCAACTTTCTTTCAAGATCGTTTTAACTATTCTGGGTCCTTTGCATTTCCATGTTAATTTTAAGATGAGCATGTCGATTTTGCAAAACAGGAAGCTGGAATTTTGATAAGGATTGGGTAGAATATATAGCCAATTTGAGATGAGATGCCATCTTAATAATATTAAGTCTTTTAATCCATGAACACAGGTGTCTTTCCATTTAGCTAGGTGTTCTTTGCTTTCAGCAATGTTTTGTCATTTTCAGAGTTCAAATCTTTCATCTTCTTAAATTTATTCCTAATTTTTAAAATTTTGATGCTATTGTAAATGGAAT
>NW_017731490.1:3074049-3082644 GCF_001890085.2 Hipposideros armiger | reverse complement strand
AACTGCTGTTGCTCAGAGCTCAAACTCTTGAGCGAGCTCTTAACCAACTGAGCCATTCGGCCGGCCCCTCTTTTAGTTTTTAAAAGAGTTTGGTGAAGGATTGCAGTTAATCATTCTTTAAACTTCATCAGTGAAGCAATATGGACCTGGGCTTTTCTTTGTAGGAAGTTTTTTATTACTAATTCAATCTCTCTACTTGTTTTAGGCCTAGTCAGATTTTCTATTTCTTCTTGAATCAGTTTTGGTAGTTGCTATGTTTCCAGGAATTTGTCTATTTCATCTAGGTTATCAATATGTTGACATGCAATATTTTATAGATTTTCCTTATAATCCTTTCTATTTGTAAGGTCCATTGTGACTTCTCCTCTTTCATTTCAATTTGAATCTTTTCTTTTCTTGGTCCGTTTAGCTAAAGGTTTTGTCAATTTTGTTAATCCGTTCAACAGAACAACTTTTGGTTTCATCGTTTTACTGTATTGTTTTCTAGTCTCAATTTATTTCCACTCTACTCTTTACTTATTTCATTCCTACTGCTGCTTTGGATTTAGTTTGCTCTTCTTTTTCCAGTTTATTAAGGTGAAGAGTTAGGTTTTAATATAGGCATTTACAGCTATAAATTTCCCTCTAAGTGCTGCTTTAGCTCCAACAAATAAGTTTTGGTATATGATGTATTTTTGTTTTCATTCATATGAAAGTGTTTTTAATTTCTCTTGTGATTTTTTTTCCATATGTGTGCATTTCTCAATTTTGCTCTGTAATTCGTTTCTAATTTCATTCTATTGTGGTCAGAGAACATACTCTGAATGATTTCAATCCTTTTAAATTCACTGAGAATTATTTTATGGCCTAACAGATGGTATATCCTGGAGAATGTTCCATATGCACTTGAGAAGAATGTGTCTTCTGTTGTTGGGTGGAGTGTTCGATAAACATCTGTTAGGTCTACATGTTTTATGTGATTTTCAAGTCTCCTATTTCCTCATTGATCTCTGTCTAGTTGTTCAATCTACTATTGGAAGTGGAGTACTAAGGTCTCAAACTATTATTATTAAATTGTGATTTGCCTTTAAAAATAACTTGTGTTACACCCTGATTTTAAGGGTGTAATTTTGTGAATCTGGAAAGTTTTCACTAACTCAAATAGCTAGTACTTAAGGAGGCCTCTGTGACGTCTACATTTTCCTCCCTCCTCTGCTGCATGAGTCCTTTGGTTTTCACTAGTACTAGCCTAAACCCCAGGTAAATTCATTTTATCAGGTCTAGAATAGATTCCTCAGATGTTCCAAAATGAAGCAATATTACTAGTCTAAAAATAACTGCAGAGAGACTTGTGGCTTAAAACTAAAAGGAAAGCTGTGAAGATACTTAAAAGGTGGTGGAATATAGGACCAGATTAACCTTGGGTACCTAATAAATGCAGATTCCTGGGCTCCATTCTAGAACTACTCAATCAAAATTTCTCAGGGCAGGGCCCATAAACATGCATTTTAATACTTCTCAGGTAATTCTTATACACACACGAGTCTAAGGATCTGGATTCTGATTGATAAGAGTACCAAGAACATTCTCCTAAAGGGACATTTATCTTTAAGAACACATTTCGGGAGTTCATGGAAATGAATACTTAGATATTTTCACAGAAATAATTAAAAATAGACCCTGTTTCAGAACCTGTACTACCTGGGCAGATTATTCTGGTATTGAGTACGGGGAGGTTTTCTTTGCTGGCTGCCACAGTTGGACCAGGGCCAGAGTCAGTTTGGGAACGACTTGCCCGACCATCCGGAGACCGAGGTGCAGTTTTAACTGTTGGCAAAAGGTGCATATTAAAAAGAGGAAATGCTAACACTATAAAAATAAGCAAGCCCCTATAAATTCCAGACCTAAAATAATTTAATACATGTTTAAATCAATCAGTGGAACTGAAAATATTACACTGTGCTTACTGATTCTTTTATTATTTTGTTTTCATTTTTTTTTTTTTTTTTAGGTTTACTATTTGGAGGGACTCTGCCACAGGCAGATATCTTGATCTCTCATTTCAAATAGATGGAGGTCAGCAGAAAAGAGATACCAACCATAATTACAGGTCTGCAATACTCACAATTTGAATGTGATCACCACATTTAAATATAAACAGAAATTCTGAAACTGATAATTTTGAAAATGAAAATGAAACATGTTATAATGTATATTATCAATGCAGTCCTTGTCTCAGAAATGTTAGGTGAATTATCAAATTTAATTAATTCCCAGAGCTAATATGTGAAACATGAATTAACATTTTCTTCTATAGGAAGCAAAAATGGCATTTTTTTTTCAAATGAAAGCAATATACTTTTCCTGCACTTCTCAATTATTTATTCAAAGCTATTTGTCCCAAACACTTCTATCATATGTTTGTAAAAGTTCAATACATTTTAAAAATTGCTCCAAGACAGAATTACTCTAAGTTAACAACAAAAAGAGAGGTTTAATTCTACCTAATCAGGGGCATTTTAAAGCAGAGCAAATAGTATGTTTAACTAATTTAGGAGCTATTGGCAAATGTTTGAAAATACAGTAATCCTCAAACCCAATTTAAAAGTACCCTAAAACTTAATTATCTTTACTTACCCTAAGACTAATTACAAACTAACTATATTAATCTTACACTCTCTTCTCTCCCTTCAAAAACAATCCAATTGCACTAAAGAAAAGCAGCAAAGCACTCGTTTTTTGTTTGTTTTTTTTTTTTGGACATATGGGAGTCCTGGGGCTAATTTTTAATAAAAACAACCTTTTGATATTCATCTGTGATAAAAAGCAGAGTGTCCTAGTGACTAAGACTGATGTTCAATTGCACGTAAATAAATTAATGCTTCATGGTTCTTCTTAAACATCTCATTAATCTTATTAACATGCTATATTTTACACATCTCAGGCATATGAATTATTACACAAAACAGTGATAATACAATGAGTGTGCTTCAAAAAAATAAGGATTACTTAATATAGAAATACTTCTATCGCCGAGTCCCACTAAATTGGGTTACTAGCCAAAAAATAAGACCCAATAGTGCACCATTAAAGACTTACATAACCTATGTCTATTTCAATGTCAATATCTATAGCTCTGTATCTCTATTTTTGTTTCCTTTGCAGACTACAATGAAGTATCAAGTTCTTGAGAGTATAGTAAGGTGCGACAGTAGCTGGCTGAAAAACCATTAGCAATGAATGCTGAAAAACCAATCCTCCAAAGAGAGCCATTACCTTAGGGGGATTCATCTAGCTGCATATTGTAATATTGCCATTGTCAGCCCTGCCGGAGTCAACATCTTTTAATGGACGAAACATACAAGCTCTGCTTATCGAATGTCACATGAATTAAACTCGAGATGATAGAATCAAGCGTCAAAAGACTCTGACAAGGTGAAATGATAGATCCAAATCAAAAAGATAAAAATTCATAGGGATGAGTGTACACTACTGTAATTAGGTTAAAAAATCACTTGCACAAAAACAGGAGGAAGAGATCAGGTTTACATAGCACCACCATTTAATCCTTCAAGCCAGAAACTTTGGGTAGCCTTTACAACATCAAAAATGCCCAGAGCGAGTGGTGTATGGGCATCGGGGTGCTACTATACCACAGAAATGTCAGGAGAATGTTGTTCAAAATGCGCATATTTGCAGTTAAACTTGACCAAAAGGGTGCAACTAAAACAACAAAAAGTTTGAAATCATCAAGTCAATGATTGATAGAGGAATTTAGGAGAGATAATCTGGGGAAAAAGGTGTCAGGTATGGAAAGAGGATATGGTGCTCTAAAAGCTGTTTTCAGTGCCATTTAAGGGGTGTCGCACAGAAGTCAGCTTCAACAGAGTGGAACAATGTGTGAAATTGCTTTTAAACTAACCATAAAGCACTGCACAAGTGCCACTAGTCATTACTGTTAACATTAGCACACATACAACTTTATTAATAATAATTGTAATCATGGGTAGAAATTTAAGGAAGAAAATATAAAGCTCAATATAAAGAAAACTTTCTAACAATGAGAGCTGACCATTAAGAGTAGGATGCATTCAAAGTGAGTTTGGACCAATGAGCCTCTGTCCAGGGAGTTATCAAGCATACTTGCTCTGGATCACAGGCTCCAACAGGGACATCCAAGGACGAAAAGATCTGCGGTTACAGAACTGGGTTGTGTGTTGCAGTAGCTACATATTCTGTCTCAAAGGGCTAAGGTTGTAGATTGTGCATGCACTGGTTGTATGCCAGACATGTGAGGCCTGTAAGGTCTAATTTTCAAGTTTCTAAGGGTTTTAAATATAATTGAGAAATAGTCTTTCAAAGTTAATATAATTAGTAGCAGCAGCAGTGACAGTAGTAGCAATAATAAGGATAACGGCAGCAAACACTCTTCCAGTACTATGTCCCAGTCCCTATTCTAGACACTTTATAGATTTTAACTTATTTAACCCTTTTATCCCCATTTTACAGATGAGGAAAGTACAGAGAAGTTAAGTAATCTGGCCTAGTTTAAATATAACGAAAATAAAAATTTAACGATTGCAAAGTTCTCATATGTTGACTTTTCATTAGTGCTATGTAATTATTTTCATATTTTCTAGCTTCGTTAATATTTTAATTCCTGCTTTGTTTTAGTCTAGTAAATTAATTTTCCATTACACAGTATATTAAAAGTATAAATCCATCCTCAATTCAAACCTAAAAGGTAGAGAAATAGTTAACATTCTTCCAGCAACTACTTCTTAACTTACTGGCAAAAATAATTTCAGTAGAGAAATATCTATCATTTTAAGGCCTAATTTAGCAATAAGGATTATCAGCCACCTCTGATGATCAATGGAACTCAAGGGACTGATGAATTATTTAAATGCTAAATTTTATGCACACAGGCCCTGCAACTTTCATATAATTCTCAAAGGAAACTGTGGGCTAAAATAGGTTAAAATCTGCCGATTTAGGTGTTTGCTCCTTCATTCTTCAAGGGAAATTAAGATATTTAGGCATATTGGGTCCCATGATTCTTAGTTTACTATGATAATCTCTAGATTACATGATAATAAGGAGATGTGAGAGTACTTGACAACAGTCTAAATAATGTTACCTTTTTGTTTTAGTATCATGAATATCTAAGCTTTAAATTCTACTTGAAGATAAAAATACAAATAGTTTATTTCAAATGGATAAACTTTTTGAAAACTAAAAGCGGAATTACATTTATTTAATTCCAAACAATTTTATCATAGTTTTCTTACCAGTTAATGACTCTTTTGTGTCATCATCTTTAGATTCTTCTTTCGATTCATCTGTTTCTGTACTATCATAATCAAATGACTGATTAACTGGTTCACAGGGGTGAACTGTCTGGTCATCCATAACTTTAAGTAGTAAGAAGATAAATATGTTTGAACAAGTAAAAGTGAAATCCATAAATATTAATATATGCTTAGAAAAAAACTGGAAACATCAACCAAAAGAAATTCCATATTCACAAACAAACACTAATTGGCAATGAACTTGGGAGTAATGTCTATAAGTACTAAAGATTATAAAATTAAATAAATTTGTCAAAATTACATTTTTATTAGAAGAAAAAGAAAATATAAGAATTTTAGAGAACATAATACAAATCCAATTACAAGTTACAACCTATAAAGGATTTCTGGATTATTTATATTAAAATTAAGTTTAGTCTACTACGAAAATTCTAAGAGAAGTATATATATTATATTAATATAAAAAGTAAAATCTAGGCAAAACTTTCATAAACTCTTACAAAAGCAACATAAACATTTAGGGAAGAAATGTTAAGAAAATATTTTCAAAGTAGTTTACAGGTTTGATTTTCACTTAGAATTTAACAGATTCCAATTAAGTAAAAAAGATTTAAAATTTTAGAAATAGTAATTTTCAATTTTATTTCAGTGTTTCCAGAGTACCTTATTTCTGGGATTTTGTTTTATGTATCATTAATATGCTGATCCTTACTACTCAAATGATAAATAGGACTAAGTATACATTTCACTGTAATGGTTCTATCTTCTATCTTAAAAAAACATTTTAAGTGTGTCCAGTCTGACCCGTATGGAAATTTCATTGCACTTGTGTGAGAATGTTGCTAACTTCTTCAAAAGCTAATTTTATTCATTTGTACCTTTTCCAGCCTCTTCAATGACTTGCCTCACTGCTTTCTTTAAACTGTTTGCCCGCAACATTATTTCCTTTGGTTTGATGGCTTTCTGGGAGGACGGTTTTGTAGTGTCATCCAAGAGCTGCTCCCTGCTCTCACACAAGGATTCCTCGCTTGAAGATTCCACAGTATCTTCTTCTACGATGCGAGGGCTGATGCCTGGGAGAAGTGGAGCCGCCTGGGAATCCGTGTGCAGAGCCTGGAGCAGTTGTTCGAGCTTCTCGTTTAGCACTGAACACTAAGAAAACAGAATGCGTCATGCATCTCCACTTTGTGTAGATGGAAAACGGTATTTTAAACGAATGGCTTCTGATTTGAAAGGAAAGATGTGATATTGATGTGTACCCTAACTGGCTATTACAAGTTATACTTTAGACAGCCTATGGACTAAATAACTTATAACTGTAAAAACAAAGTGGTATTCTTATATAAATTTATTGATTTATACTTCTAGAACCTTTCAGATTCCATTTCATGTGTGAAAATCTTTGCAATCTTTGTATAGCTATTTTTTCTTAAACAAACACTTTCCTATAAAATGAACACATTACACAAAAAAAATTTTGTCATACAAAATTTGCTACACATTATACAAATGATAGCATAAACACTTTTTCAAGGTAATCAACTTATGGTACCATTTTGGCATCACACACTGCAGGCAGGCTGAGTCTTGGAAAGCTCACCTTCAAAGCTTTGGTTTGCAAGGATTGAACAGTGCCTAAGGAATTACTGGCTTAAAGTAAGAGCAAAAAGGAAACGCACAAGGATAAGAAGAGAAAGAAGGGAGATGCAGAAAGAAAAACAAGCCTCGTCCATGTGTCTTTCTGCTTTTCTTGAATTACCAAGGGTAAAGAAACGTTTAGGACTGAAGCTGTTGATGCTACTGCCTAACATAACTTTTATCTCCACACAACTTCCAATTCTCTCCCCCTACATTTGTCTTTGATGACACGCCAAGACAAAAGTTACAGCAGCAAGAGGGAAGAGAAAAAGTGTGACTAGAAAGAGTTTCTGTTTTCTGAAGCTCTTCACAGAGTAGACAAACATAAGAGGCTGAAAACTTCAAATGCATTTTTATTTCAATTTTCCTTTCCTTCTAGTCAATTAAACTACCATCTACAGCCTAAATCTGGGGAGAACATTCCTTTGCAAGCCCCAGAGAGCTAAGCCTTTTCTAAGAAGCCCTGGCATAACCTCAAGAAAGCGAAGACAGTAGCTTTTAAGGCTCAGTAAACTGCTCTTATTTTACGTCAGAAAGTTCACTAAGGGGAAAAAAATCTATCAAGATAAAGGTAATGAAGAAAGAGAACCCTGAGTGGGACTGAGGACCGTCAAGTCTGGGCAATCTGAGAAACTGCTGGGAGGGAACTTGACTGATCAAAGTTTTCCTAGAAATGGAAAGCCATTCCTCTCCCCATGGAAACCCCAGCATTCTCCCCAATGACCCGATTATTGGGCTTTTCTTCTATGAGTGTCAATCAGTGGGGAACAGGGAGTTGCATTATAAAATTCGGTTTGTCATAAAATTCGGTTTGTCAAATGGTCATCAGCAATGCAGTTTTCCTACATCTTAAAGGATAACCGTGAAATAGAATGTTTTTAAACCCTCATATCTGATCCAAAAGTCACTTTTCTCTTGATCTATGATGTTTGGGCAAGAAAGTCACTTAATCAATTTAGCTGTAGAACCAGTTCAATGTTAACACGGTAAGTAAAAACTCTGAAGCCCGGACTGTGTGTCCTTACTTTACTGGCCACGGAATCGGCTACCACGGCATTTTCCAACGTTTTGTCATATGCCTTCTCCACTTTGGAGACGAAGTCCTTCACGGTTTCACACAGTGTCCTTTGAGGAAAAGAAATTGTGCAATTTGGTAAACTCAGTAGGCTGATTTGCTTTGATTTATAAACATATTAAAAATAAGCACAACTACGCAAGCTGTCAAAATACTGCGATCATTTGTATGACAAACCCACTTCTGTCTGCTGTATGACACGTCCTAGGTAAGTTCAAGGCATTCTAAGTGATGAATGGATACACGAATAAACCTTGCTCTACATAATTTAAATAAATGTAATTTTAAGGTAATAACAAGCCTTTATCAAATATTTAAATTGTATCTTGGGAAGACTATGTTTAGATCCCGTTTTAAAAAGCATTATTTCCTACACACTGTGTATTTTCATAATAACAGGACTTGCAGTGTTGAACCAACAAGGATAAATTTGTCACTTATGTTGTCACTGTCGCTCTACTATTCATCCTGTGGGTATCTTGATAATAACATTGTTCCTGAAAATGAGGTTTTATGATACGCGAGAAACTGAACTGTCACTTGAATTGAGTCAGAGTTTCTGTAAATTCATTTTTTTTCCTTAAGCTAATA
>NW_017731490.1:3064758-3071290 GCF_001890085.2 Hipposideros armiger | reverse complement strand
TATCACTCAAATACAATACGTGCACCATGTTTGGATTTCAATTTGAACGAATTAATTGTTTAAAAAACAAATAAAAACCTTTGAGCTAACTGGGGAAATGGACTGAGTAATATAGAATTATTATTAACTTTATTATATTTTTAAAAAAGATTAGATACATTTACTGAAAGTGGAATGAAACAATTTCTGAGATATGCTTAGGATACTGCAGCAAAAGAAAGCGGGGGAGTATGAGGCAAAATGTTGACAAAACACTGAAGCTGGGTGACAAGTATAATGGGAAATCATTATACCAGTCTTCCTACTTTTCTGTATATTTGAAACTGTCCACAAAAAAATTAAAATAAAAGTTCACTGTATTACTGGTACCAAGTTATTACGTCTGTCCTCTCTTTTCTGTCGTGAACCTCTTTATGGCAAATCCCTTAGAATTTTATTTTGGGGTTGTAAAGACAGGGCCTAGGAGTGCAGATGAGTGATGGGGGAGGGGGCGCCTTACCTGCTTAAAGGCAAATGAGCCAGTTGGGAAGAAATGCAAAGCTAACGCTGAGAGCACAGCCTCGACAAGAAGCCAGGCCAAGGTCAAAGAAAAATTTGCAATGTGACTGGGGAGAACATGAGGTGATGAGTCAATGATTTAATCCAGCACTCTAGTTTATAAGGTCTATTTATTACTCAACTTAGTTCTCTCAGCTTCGTGAGGGAGAAAGGGTAGGCATTCTTTTCATTGTTAAACCTGATCAAACAGACAAGGTCACAAAGCTGGCAACTGGGTGAGTCTCAACTAGGACTGGGGTTTACTGCCCCTTAGGCAGGACTATGACTTACTCCACTGCCTTTTGGGCTGTTTTGCTGAAATACTTGAAAGCTTTCACAAATATTTGCTTCAGCTTTCATTTAGAAATATATGATGCAATTTTTTAAATGTTCAAATAACCACGAGAGATGTTAGACACAAATATGCTAACTTTTACTTTGGAATTCATGACTTTTTGTGAAAACCTTGGACTAAGGCATCTTATACTATTTTTATTTAATTGAAGGCAATTTCCTTATAACCATGTAACCAAAATAAAATAGAGAATTGTAAATAGCATTGAATATAAAACTATAACTGTCATCTATAACCTTATTGCTTATTTTTCTCATAGATGACTCATAATTTAATCATATCCAATTTATCAATGCCAACAAAATAGAATTTAAAGTTATTTAATACTGGTATTCTGCATAATATTTCGCTTGAAAAAAGATTTCCACTGCTAAAAGTGCTGTACTTCACAGGTATTAAGATTAAGAAAGAGGGCCAGTAGAGTGGCTCAGTTGGTTAAGAGCGTGAGCTTGGATCAACAGGGTTGCCAGTTCGATGCCCACATGGGCCAGTGAGCTGCGCCCAAGTTGAGCTGCTGCTGAGCTGCCAACAGGTGGCAGGATGGCTCAGCTGGTGAGATCACATGCTCCTAACAACAAGGTTGCAGGTTCTCCTCCCGCATGGGATGGTGGGCTATGCTCACCCACAACTAAGATTGAACACGGCACCTTGAGCTGAGCAGCCGCAAGCTGCCAACGTGCGGCTGGATGGCGACTGGACTAGGAGCTGAGCTAGCTGTGCCCTCCACAACTAAGATTGAAGGACAACAACTTGTCTGTTCCCCTTCCCCAATTCCCCAATAAAAAATCTTAAGAAAAAAAAAAAGATTTAGAAAGATAGGGAAAGCAGTGACTACTATAATGATCCTGTTTGTACCTGTCTAAATTTCATCACATTAATTCGATTTTATTAAAATTTGTAAGATCTTAAAAGTTCTCATCACAAGAAAATAATGTAACTATGTGAGGTGGCGGACGTTTCCTGAACTTGTTGTACTAATCATCTCTCATTGTATACATTTATCACATTCCTATGTTGCAGACTTAAATCGAATACAATGTTGTATGTCAATTATATCTCAATTTAAAAAGTAAAAATTAAAAAAAATACATAAAATGTGTAGGAGGCATTAATCAAAACATATTAAACCCATGAAGGCCAATATCAAGGCTCTGCTAACATCCAAACTATGAAAGGTAACCAGATAAAATACTGACTTAACTGTATTAAAGAATAATTCTTTTATAATTCGATACACCTTAGCTTTCAAAGGTTCCATTTCAACTTGCCCCTTTTTCTAGCCACGTCCTCTAAAATGTTCTATGAAGCAGCATTTGATTCCCAGAGAAAGGGTGGTAAATACAAGTGTCTTCCTTTAGAAGTCACTTAGGAATATGAATGTTGCCCAAGATGAGGAAGGCCAGAGGGAGGCCTCAGGCCTGGGACAAAACGGAGATTCACACATTTCGCCATAAAGCCATACAATTCATTCAACAACACCCAACCAAACAACCACCAAAACACCACCAGCAGCACCGCCCATCAGACCAAGAGCGTCTGCGGCCCTCCTGTCTCGGCAACCCCGTGCTTCCCTCGCCTTCAGTCATTCAGCTCTTTTCCTGTTGTTCCGTCCTGTTTCCTCTTCCTGGGGGTGAGCGCATCAAAACAACTGTCTCCATGTTCGTACTTCTGTCACAGGCAAATTTTTTTTTCCCTGGCTTCTTTGCCACGTAAATACATAATACACTAAAGTCTGAGTATTGTTTCCTCTCCTCGCTCCCTTTCTTTCCTTCTTCCCTTTCTCCGTAACAGCAATACTATTCCCTTGCTAAGCCAGAATCCTAAAGCAGTCTTTGACTTTTGCTTATCAGTTCAGTTGGTGCCATTGCTTCGTCTAGCTGACCTTCCATTTCCTGTGACATCAGTACAAGATGCCTTAAACCTCAATTCCAGCCAGGCAACACTTGGGATACTGAAATCAAGTAAGTTCAGCTCCATGTACAGAATCAACCTAACTAAAATCTGTTAACTTTGAATTAAAATATAATTATGTAATTTAAACATGCTGAGAAACGTCCTTTTGAAAAATCTCATCATTTTCTTTTCCTAATGTAAACAATTCCTAATTAGTGTGTTTATGGAAGTAATGAATTATAATGAAATATATTTTCCATACTATAGTTAATCATAAAGACGTCTTTAAACAGGAACTTAGGGTAATTAAACTCTAAATACTTATTGCACCTTTTCGACAAAAATCTTTCAAATTAAGCATTTAAAAAATACCTTCTAAATATACTCCACTGCAAATAGGATGCTAAAATAATTTTTAAAACATCAATGCAAATTTAGTATATCTAATCCAGTAAGCTACTTCACAAATATTTTGGGGGAAAAAATTCACAAAGATGTGATACAAATAGTAAGAATGAGCTTTCCCCTCATTTTCCCCATACAACTATTTTGTGACTGCAGCTCCGTAACTCACTTGGCCGATGATATGACCACTGCGTGTTCATCAGAATTGAGGATTTTTGTAATATGAGCTGCAACTGAGTCTTCATAAATTGTCATCTGAAAAAAATAAGAAAAACTGACATTGTGTTATTGTTGCTGGAAATGATAAAATTCAGTTATTGCTACTTCAAAAATGGGACCCTTCAAACACGTGACACTGGGCAATGGCTACAATGGAATACATAAGAGTCATTATACAAAATAGGTAAGGGTTTCCTTTCTGGGAAAGGCTATTAGTTTCTGGAATTCTTGGCTTATATTTTAATATAACTTTATTAATTCAATTCATAAAAAGCCATTAAAAAGTTTAATTGTCAGAAAGCTGAATATATAAATAATTCCTACAAGTGAGTATAAAAAAACCAGTCACCCTGGGCCGGCCGAGTGGCGCAATAAGAACTGGCTTGGGACCCAGAGGACCCCAGTTCGGATCCCACATATGAGGGCCAGTGACACTGCCCTCCACAGCTAAGATGCTGAACAACAGCTGAACCTGGAGCTGGGCTGCTGTGAGTCGCCGGCGATGGCGTAGGCTGCAGCCCCTGTTGCAGTGGGCTGCCATAAGCTGCCGTGTGTAGCCAGCAACCAGCGTGAGTGGCCGTCCAGAAGCCGNCTTGCTACTGTTAGCAATATATGGTTCACTTGTTTCTTTTAATTCCATTTGGTTTCTTTGTAATAGAAATAGACTAAAAGAAAAAAAATCACCTGAAACATTAACAAAATCTGTCTTTCAAAACTTTTTGGAGCTGGTATTGGATTAAAAACAACAACCAATGGAAAGGTACTCTATGACAAGCTGAGTGTACCAAAAGCTAACAGTGATTCTGAAAACAGAATTAGACTACTTAAAAATACTAATATTTCTCTTATCATTGGCATAGATTGAAGAATTTGAAGGAAAAAAAAACCAACAGTGTCCAGCAGTTATTTTTTCTGTTATATTCACAACTTTCCCTGGTATGTGACATAATGGTTAAGTTTCCAGATGATTAAGTATTATGAAATTGAGTCATTCAGTAGATACGGGCATGTCTCTCCCATCCCGCCCCCCCAAACATTCACGTTTATCATCAAGGAAATAAATTGCTCCTAACAATTTTTGTTTTGTTCATTGTTTTTTTGCCAGCCATTTCTAGATTTCACTTGGACAAAATAGAGTTATTTCCTAACCCTTCTGATTGGCTTTTTAAACTCAGATTTCCACAGAGAATCTCGCTTACTGTTTATTAGAGATGCAGTCCTGTGCTTCACACCCAGTTTTGTCATCTTTGTTCATGTACAATACTTTTATTGAAGTTCTTGAAATATGAAGGCAGGCTGGCATGAAATCTCTTCTTTGGGTCTTATTAAATGTTTCTCTGGGATGTCCCACTACTAGGAAGAGGGGACACTGACATTCCCTCCTCTTTATGTGACCCCAAAATAGGCTTTTCTTGCCATGATTACAACACTGTCTTGATAGAATTTTCTCTTGGATTTGTGAAATTGCCTATCTGTAACAATGCCATAGGCACTTTGGCTGGTATTTTACTAACTGCCAGGGACAGAGCCTGTGGGTCCATCCACCTAGGGATGAAAGGGGCAGTGGGAGGCCCTTCCTCGGCTGTGCATGTGGCTGAGGCTGCAGGAGAGTATGGTTCTGTTAGGAGAACGCTTGCCACGTAAGTTGTGGGAACAATCAGGAGAAATGGTCTGTCATATGGTCCATTATGTCCCATATTCCAAAAGTCATAGGGTATTTATAATCTGGAGGAATTACTTAACTTTGTATTATACCTAAATAATGAATGGAGAATTTTTAAAATAGAAATAAATATATTTAAGATAGCATGATTTCAAAGTCATACCAATTGGGAACTTGCAAATTGGAGAAAAACAATTTTAAGATGTATTTACTATAGTAACACAGAAGAATTTCTCCAACTGATACACACAGTGTCCTACTTTTATACATGAAGACTTCCAGAAAACGTGCAAAAATCCAATAAATGAAAGTGGAACATCAATTTGCCCAAAGAGCTAAAAATATTTAAAATCCCTACTTACATCTTGAATTAATGTTAAGACATAATTTTGATGAAATGTTTCCAACGTTTTATCTCTATAATTTTGTACTCTTTCTTTGTAGTTGAATACAGTCTATGGCGTGCCCCAAATATACCGCTGAAGCTGACGGCACTCCACACTTACCATGGTTGGTGATTTCTATCATTGTCTCAATTATAGTACCCAGATGAGCTATACTTCTCATCTCTGGTAGCAGTACCTTCACTTAACAGTTTTTCACTTATTTTTCTAAAATAGGGGCATATGACACTGAAACATGCAAACACTGCCCTAAGATAATATGGCAATGGTGCCCAAACATAACCGCATATTGGTTATGTCATCCTATGGGAACCTGAAAAACTCATTTTTAATCTGATATAAAATGTTTCAATCAGAAATTATAGGTGACTTATTAATATTGGTGCCTAATATGAAAAGCAAACCCTCGCTATCTATATGCTCTGAGGAAAGATTCTAACTACTTTCATGCTTCACCTCAATGACTCAGTGAGGGGGATGCCGAAATTATTAGTATCTCTACAGGAGATTCCAAATCTAAAATTCTCTGGTTCTATGACAATGGTTCCAATCTCATCATTTTTTCCTGCCAGTGATCCCGTTTTTTGAAGTTCTGTCTACAGAACAAACTGCATTTATTCAATAACTTTGCTTTTCATTTTTATTTTACACCTCTGATTGCTAATTAATGCTTCTGATTCTGATAACGTAAGAAGATAACTTACATTACTGAAGTTATATATATATAACTTACCATATTGAACTGACCAAAGTCCAAACCTAAAGATATGTTAACATGTTGCTTAACGTATATTAACTACATTAGTTAAGCCTCATATTAGCCATGCTAATGGAATACAGTTTTTCTGTTAGCATTCTCAACATTTTAAAAATAGTTAAAAACAGCTTAGGCTACAGGGAATTACTATTTTGTGAAATAAACATAAACATGCATAAGAAGGTTAAAACATCCTGCTTTAATATTGTATCATTCAAACGGTAGTAACAAAATAAGGGAGTTCTTCATTTTATCTCGGTGGTGGTTACAAGGATGTGTACGTGTATATGAGTGTGTGA
>NW_017731490.1:3041631-3058988 GCF_001890085.2 Hipposideros armiger | reverse complement strand
TCCCCTTCCCCCGATTCCCCAGCGCTGTTCCCATCCCCCAATTCCCCAATTAAAAAAACAACAACAAAAAACCAGTCACCCTAATAACACATGGGCCAAAGACTACAAATTTAAAGAGAAACATATCCAAATGGTCCATAAACAGATGAAAAGGTGTGCAACCTTACCAGCCATCAGACAAATGCAAAGCAAAACCACTACAGATTGTCCAGAATGAAACACCTAACAATAATCAATAATCAGAAAACGTCAATAATTGAAGAGCAACAGAACTTGCACCCACGGCTGGTGGGGCGCAAACTGATCCACTCTCTACAGAGCTGTGGTGTGGGTAGTGTCTATTAAAGGCGAACATGCACCTAATACCATAGGACCCAGCAACTCAACTTCCACATATATGCCCCAAAGATATGCAGACGTGGGGTCACCAAAAGACATGCCCCAGCATGCTCACAGCAGCACTCATTCAACAGCAGGATGGACAACAAATTGTAGTATGTTCATGAAAAGGAAAACTATGGGGCAACGAGAATGTATAATTTGCAATGATGCCACGATACAGGTGACTGCCGAGTGGAAAAATTCAGAAACAAAGGAGTACATACAAAATGATTCTATTTTATAAAGTACAAAAACAGACAAAACCAATCTAAGCTGTTCGAAGTCTGGAGAGCGGTTATCTGGGTGGGAGACGGGGGTGGGGAAAGAAGGATCTGATGGGGGTGCTGGTAACGCTGCCTTGTGGTCTGGGTGTTGATTACATGGGTGCGTTGAGTTTGTGGGAACTTACCAAGCTGTACCTTTGTGATATGTACACTTTTCGGGATGTATAATGATGAGTTTTTTTTTAAATGCCAAATGCACTGTCATACAATCATATAAATAAATATTTCTCTCAAATAGCAAAATGATTGAATGCTAAGAGTCCTATATCCCCCTTTCGATTTGATTCAGACTTTAACATTCTGTTGAAAGAACATATCTACCTAATATGTGAAAATGTGCACAATATTTAAACAGCCTCATATTCAGAGCCTTCTATCAAATGTTGGCCTCAGATATATTCCATGTCACACAGCTCAGAAACTTCCAGTATAAACCATCTGCTCTATTCAAGCTGGCCTCTTACATCTTCTGCCTGACTCAGCCTGTCATTGCTTTTTACCAATTAGCATCAGTTTATTCAGACTTAAATGAAGATAAATTACCACTCCCTTCTCTCCCTCCCCCCTCACCATAAAGACTTCCTGACTAGCCTCTTCCCAAAGGGGCCTCATTCCTGGTTAACATGTAATCCCAACCAGTGGCTCATCAGTATGCTACTCCTATAAATTTTTATCTTTCTTCCTTCAAAGGCAGACCACACAGAGAAAACAATGTTTATATGAAAGAAAGGCGGGGAGGGGGAGAATCTCAGAGTTTCACACAGTATTATACTGACTCACAAATCCACTTTATTGATCTCCTGGTCTCAACATTTAAAACTGAATCTTTCAGTGACTCAGTTGGTTAAGAGCTCGCTCAAGAGTTTGAGCTCTGAGCAACAGCGGTTCGATGCCCGGCCCAAGCTGAGCTGCCGCTAAGCTGCCAATAAAAAAAAAAAAAAAAAAAAAAAAAAAGCAATGGAAGGAAATATTTTTCACAAAGGTTAATTTCTTTTCCTACAGAGTAAGATGGTCATAAGGCCTAAGAAGGTAGACAAAAAATATTTTAACCTATCATTAATTCCATGTGAATCCATTTAAAAAACCCAAGTTTTGCCCCATTAAAAATAACCAAAGGCATAGAACACAACCTCGTCTAGAGGAAAATGAAATAACCTCAATGTCCAAGCATAAAATGACTGCTCTCACTTATTTAACCTATCATGTAGTCATTTAGCAGGGTCAGGAAGGTAAGGGAGTAACAATGGACCAGGCACCGGGATGAAGCAGGTTGTATATATTTATCCTGTGAATTCTCCTGTTTCACAGCCCAGGAGCCTGAGGCTCAGGTGAGGTGAGTGATTTGCCCAAGACCCACAGCTAATGAAGAGCAGACACGCTGGGGAGCAAACATTCCCCACCGCACTGCCCCCCGCCCCCAGCAAGTCTTGGTCTCTGCTTAACTGCACTCGTCAAATACAAATTTCATCATTTCTCAAGTGTATCATTAGAACGACGTCCTTCTTGGGCTTCCTGTGTCTCTTCTGCTCCTTTTCAAACTGCTCTCCACTTCACAACGCTCTGAGTTTTTTATCAAACACAAATCTGATCATGCCACATTTCTGCGTAACGTTGTCTGAGTGGATCCCTCCCACTTTCCAGATCACGTCAAAACCCTTCAGGTGGCACACAAGACCTTCCATGATCCCCGTCCCCATGACCCGAGCACTCCTCTTGTGTTCTCTGTCCTGTCTTTTACTGCTCTCCCCTTGCACGGCAAGTGCCAGCACGACAGAGCGACCTGCCATGCCCCGCGTCTACCAAGGTCCTTACTGTCATGCTCATGTAACACCCCTCTTCCATTGGCTTGTCCCTACTCCTCTTTCTTAGGGCTGGAAACCGAGTTGAGCCACAACTTCCTCGGGAAAGAGTTCACTGAACTTGCCAGACCAGGAACGCTCTCTTTTGTGCAATCATTACACCCTGAAAATAACCTAAACATTGATCATTTCTTTGTCTGTCCCTCTCATGAGATCAGATTCCAAAACTCTAAGATCACGGCATTCTTAATGTCTTAACAATTTTTTCACAGTCCCTAAGCCGAAAGAAATACCTAACGGTAATTAACTCCAAACAACTTAATAAATATTTATGCTCTAACAACTTAATAGCCATCTGAAAAATAATGTATGTAAATTAAAATTAAAACTACCTTACTTCATTCTTAAATGTAAGTCTGTGGGCACCGTAAATGTCTCAAACCTTGGAATCAGATCAGGCAATGACACCCTCATTTCCTATTCCGCACCCATTTTTGTGTGGTGGTTGCTTTTTACCACAGCAACTACTGAAAACCCAGCTTCACAAAAAAAATGATGTCATCAAAAGGAATGCAGTGCAACCTAATGTTTAAACTGTGCACTATCTCAAGCCGGAAGTTTGTCTGGTGTCCAACAGACGAGTTTACCATGTTTTCTTTGAAGTTTAAAAATACCTCACGGTAGCCCTCTGGGCTCACTGTGGTGCCCCGAGGTGCCCTGGCACACAGCTTGGGAACCACTGCTCTGAGCGGACTGAAGCTGCCAGTCCCCGGTACTGACAGGCACTTAATATTGTTAAAGGAATACAAGAAAGAATAAAGTTGCAACTCTTTAGCATGCTATTTACCAGGCAGCTAGAAAACAGACAGAACTGAGAAGAGGGAACTTTGATTATTCTATCAGAGGAAATTTGAAAATAAACTAAGAGGAAGAATTCTGTTGGCGAAGACCAGTCTATTCTCCTCTGTGCTTTCAGGGAGATGCTGAGGTGCAGCTCACACCTTCTCTTCCCTGGCATTCACTAAAGGCAGCTGTCGACTTACGAAGCTTGTCCGATTGGGGTATGAAAGCGAAGAGACCAAAAACAGGACGCCTGTTCAAAGGCTGTACATCCAATTGGAAAGCAGCAGGAGTATGGCTTCCAAGAAACAGAAAAGGCCAGAGGGCTTTGATGCCAAGGTGCCCATTGTTCCAAAGGGTTTGGTATTT
Organism: Hipposideros armiger; assembly: GCF_001890085.2. Taxonomy (NCBI): domain Eukaryota; kingdom Metazoa; phylum Chordata; class Mammalia; order Chiroptera; family Hipposideridae; genus Hipposideros; species Hipposideros armiger. The sequence goes on along the minus strand of NW_017731490.1, from coordinate 3,055,315 downwards.
AGATAAAAAATTAACCGTAAGAATTTTTTTATTAACTGTCTACTTTGTGCTAGTCATCAAGCCAGATGACAATAAAATGGTGAGTGCACAGTACACGTGGCCTGATCGTGACAATTTGATGGTACCAAGACGGTGGGAGGTGAAGGGGCCGTGGAACTGCTGAGTTCTGGGACTTGGGAGATGAGAGACGGCTGCGTGGAGCAGGGGGCACCTAAGCCGAGGCCCCCAGTGGGAACAGGAGCGAGCTAACAAGCATGAAGCCAGCGGAGGGATCCGTGTTTATTCGCCAAGGATTCAGAGGAAAGGACGGGATGGCATGGGGGCTGTACGTTAAATGGAAACAATGAATTTTCTAATACTGAGTATTAGATAACAGAATCATTGTTACTGAAGGAAATCATGACACCACTAATGTTACAATGTTTAAAAAGTACAATGGCAAACAGAATTACTTAATTATGGCCATAAGGAATTAATCAATACAACAGTCCCAATTCTTTAAGTTCCGTAATTCTAAGATGCCAGGAGGATGCTAAGAGTCAGTAAGATCATCAACCACATTTGTATCCTTTTAAGGAAAACTAAAAAAATAATAATTTCACAATCATGCGTAAGGGAATCCAAAATGAATGTTTTATTTGAAAAAAAAAATATATATATATATAAAAAGCTGGAAATTAGGGTGAGCCTGAGAAGGAACATTCAGCTTACTCTTTACTGCAGTTTTTCAAGGCATATGCGTCGCACGGTGGCTGGTCACACACAGAACACTGATTTAAACTGTAACCTTACGGCATTCTATCCCTTTGTTATGAAACAGTTTAATAAGAAACCAAAATAAATGAGGCTTCATTCAAAACCCTTTTATACTAAAAAAAGAAGTTTCTTCCATGTAGCTACAATTGCACCTCATTTAGTGACCATAAGCGTTTAAAGCAAATTATCTGCCTTTATTTTATATGACAGGAAAGAGACATCTCTGAAGTTAAGTAGAAGAAAAGAATTCCCCCTTTTGTCTTTTTGGAGAGAAAATTAATAACATTTACAAAAATACTCTTAAGAAAAAAACACTGGTTCCTTAAAGACATGTATTGTGCTTATGGTGGGATAAAATAATATTATAAATAAAAATGCTGCTGGAAATAAAATAGTTAATGTGTTAAACTTTGATAGTAATTATCTCTGGGTGGCAGGGCTATAAGATTTTTATTTTATTTTTCATATATTTTTGTATTTTTAAATTTTCTAGAAGCAGTTTTTGCTACCTTTGTATCAGAAAAAGTTTTTCAAAACACAATTAGCTTCTTAAGGGGTAGTCCCATGCTTCTAGCTTTCACTCCTTAGTTTTGACAAGATCATAATTTTCTTAATGACAAAACAAAGATTTCAACTGTCAAGTAAGCAGATGAATTTTCCTCAAGGGAAAAGTAAGCTATCACAGATCACATGGTCTTGGTGAGTCAGAGAATAATCCTTTGAAAATTAGGGTCTGTTTTAAATCTCCAGTGCTTTGAGGTTTAATCAGGATGCTGAATCTTTAAGAACGTCTAAAAACTGTCATTAATGGTCTGTAGAAGGGATGGAATAAAGCGCGCTGGCGATCTCCCTCTGTTTGATCTTGACTGACAGGCTTACCCTGGAGGCCTGCTCTGATGCACCCTCAACAGAGCAGGCAAAACAGGACGAGGGCAATTATATAACATCATGGCTACCGGGGCTGGTGTGTTTGCAGGTTGCTTAAGGGAGCTGGGCTAACTCCTCAGCATCCTCCAGGTGCCCTGGGCCAAAACAGAAGGTGGGTAAAAGCTAACAGGGACCTGTCAGCTGGCTTTCCCCGGAGCCCTGGTGGGACGAGCAGGCAGGCAGGTGGAACATCTATCCAGGAACAATCAGAGGCGGGAGAAAGGCGGTTTGCATGCCTGATGCTTTCCATACATTCACACACGCCTTGGCGCATTTATTCCTCACACAGTAGGCACACTCTAAAGGAAGGGAGGCCCATGAAGGTGAGTGACGGGGCTGAATTCACACTCTGAGTGAAAGGCTCTAACCCCGATCGGAAGGGTTCTTCCCTCTGGGTAGGGGACTAGCAGTAGTCCATGAGACCACACCCCAAACAATAAAACATGAAATTAAGTAAACATACTACTGTATCGTATACGTTTTCTTATTTGTTCAGGATATTCACCCCCATTTTCAAATGGTAAATAGGTAAAGGGTTAAAGTCTTACATAAAATTCTTCGGACGCTTCCGGAGGGTCTGGAAGGAGAGAAGCCTTTGGTGGCAGTTTGAGTTCATAGGTCATGATACTCCACCTGAAGAGAGAAAAGTCTTTGGTCTAAAATTCCTTTAAAAATTGATAAACTGACTCTATTCTCTTCTCATAATACATACATACACACATATATTTATGAATTATGGTTTACTGTATCTAAAACAACCAAATGGGAAAAGAGGTGAAATTCTGGTAATCTCATAAAATGCTGTGAGTTCATATGTTATGATTTCCATAGCTTATCAATTCTCTGACTAGTGACTTCCAAACTTTTTAAGGCCCTGACCCACAATAAGAAATGCACATATCTAACCACGCTTCCCAGAATGTGCAGTACATTCTGACTTCTATTTTTTTGTTTCACTTTTTAAGTAATGCTCACTGCAATTTACTAACTAGATTATACAAGTTATTAATGGGTCACCACCCAAAGTTCTAATACAACGTTGTAGATTAAATAAATGCACACTGCCTACAAGAAAATAAATCATTCTCCATGTCACAACCAGTCTTGCCAAGTCAGCTTAGACATACATGAAATGAAAATCAGCTAAATATCCCTCCTTATGTTAAGAAACAAAGAAAGTAAGCATTGAGAGGAAAGCATTAACAGAAATAATATGTAATTAAAGCAAATTTATCTCAATTAGCTATAAATATTAATTTTAAACCAAACACTGAATCATTTGGTGTCAAGAGACAAGCAATCAACTCCAGGTAAATCCAGTCTTTTATCTAAAATAATAATTTCAAAATCTGGAAAGAACAATTTGGTAGGGACATTAATGTCAGGAACAGGATGTGAAATAAAGATTTTACAAAGACACAAGCATAAAAAAAGCAGTACTGGAACACATGAATTTTAAGAAAAGCATGTCACAGCTGAAGTCAGTGACAGAATCTATAGGAAAATCCCCAAATTAGCATCAGTACTTAAACAAAGCCCAGTGTATCATTCAGATTTGTCTTTGCCTGAGAAATCCAAATTCCGAGAAAAACCCCTAAAAGACATAGGTTACACGTTAGGATGTACAAACTGAATACTTATAGCTGCTATCCAACTGTTGACATGAGTACACTATAAAGACATATATATTTGAGCACAAATGCAAGAGATATTGAACGTCTCAAAGTGACAGACAGTATTCCAGGGCCTGGAAATGCAAGAGTGAGTAAGATTTCCCAAGTGAAGCTTATATTCTAGCTCAGAAAACAGGTGCAATACAAGCAACACAAAATAATTCAACTTTGTAAATACCCACACAGAGAAAACTACAACTGGAAACATGAAAGGCAAGTTCCTTATCGCTGAAAATCCTTCTCTGGTCAAAAACCAGTCAAGGAAACGGGAATGTCTTGCGCTCCTTGCACCTCCCATGCTGAGCCCCCCCTTGCTAGGAGATGACTGGGGCTGAAGGAACAGGAGCAGGTGGCAGTGCCGAGCCAGGGAAGGACGCACGTTGGTACCAGCTAAGCGGAGTCAGAAGCCCCATCCGATGCGTATGTGCATTAAAGAGGAGAGAGTACAAGGAAAGACCCTGGGAACTAGAGTATGGATTTCCATTTAGAGGACCAGCCCCACCACTTACTAGCTCTGTGACACTGAGAAGATAAACCCCACCCCTGAGCCTTTTTACTTGTAAGATGGCGATTACAATAGCGCTATCCTTAGGTGTATAGTGATGATTAAATGAGATGATGCTTTACTTAGTAAAGCAACTGCAAGTGCCAGGGGGACAAAAATATGAGTCATTTTTNAAAAAAAAAAAAAAAAAAAAAAAAAAAAAAAGCAATGGAAGGAAATATTTTTCACAAAGGTTAATTTCTTTTCCTACAGAGTAAGATGGTCATAAGGCCTAAGAAGGTAGACAAAAAATATTTTAACCTATCATTAATTCCATGTGAATCCATTTAAAAAACCCAAGTTTTGCCCCATTAAAAATAACCAAAGGCATAGAACACAACCTCGTCTAGAGGAAAATGAAATAACCTCAATGTCCAAGCATAAAATGACTGCTCTCACTTATTTAACCTATCATGTAGTCATTTAGCAGGGTCAGGAAGGTAAGGGAGTAACAATGGACCAGGCACCGGGATGAAGCAGGTTGTATATATTTATCCTGTGAATTCTCCTGTTTCACAGCCCAGGAGCCTGAGGCTCAGGTGAGGTGAGTGATTTGCCCAAGACCCACAGCTAATGAAGAGCAGACACGCTGGGGAGCAAACATTCCCCACCGCACTGCCCCCCGCCCCCAGCAAGTCTTGGTCTCTGCTTAACTGCACTCGTCAAATACAAATTTCATCATTTCTCAAGTGTATCATTAGAACGACGTCCTTCTTGGGCTTCCTGTGTCTCTTCTGCTCCTTTTCAAACTGCTCTCCACTTCACAACGCTCTGAGTTTTTTATCAAACACAAATCTGATCATGCCACATTTCTGCGTAACGTTGTCTGAGTGGATCCCTCCCACTTTCCAGATCACGTCAAAACCCTTCAGGTGGCACACAAGACCTTCCATGATCCCCGTCCCCATGACCCGAGCACTCCTCTTGTGTTCTCTGTCCTGTCTTTTACTGCTCTCCCCTTGCACGGCAAGTGCCAGCACGACAGAGCGACCTGCCATGCCCCGCGTCTACCAAGGTCCTTACTGTCATGCTCATGTAACACCCCTCTTCCATTGGCTTGTCCCTACTCCTCTTTCTTAGGGCTGGAAACCGAGTTGAGCCACAACTTCCTCGGGAAAGAGTTCACTGAACTTGCCAGACCAGGAACGCTCTCTTTTGTGCAATCATTACACCCTGAAAATAACCTAAACATTGATCATTTCTTTGTCTGTCCCTCTCATGAGATCAGATTCCAAAACTCTAAGATCACGGCATTCTTAATGTCTTAACAATTTTTTCACAGTCCCTAAGCCGAAAGAAATACCTAACGGTAATTAACTCCAAACAACTTAATAAATATTTATGCTCTAACAACTTAATAGCCATCTGAAAAATAATGTATGTAAATTAAAATTAAAACTACCTTACTTCATTCTTAAATGTAAGTCTGTGGGCACCGTAAATGTCTCAAACCTTGGAATCAGATCAGGCAATGACACCCTCATTTCCTATTCCGCACCCATTTTTGTGTGGTGGTTGCTTTTTACCACAGCAACTACTGAAAACCCAGCTTCACAAAAAAAATGATGTCATCAAAAGGAATGCAGTGCAACCTAATGTTTAAACTGTGCACTATCTCAAGCCGGAAGTTTGTCTGGTGTCCAACAGACGAGTTTACCATGTTTTCTTTGAAGTTTAAAAATACCTCACGGTAGCCCTCTGGGCTCACTGTGGTGCCCCGAGGTGCCCTGGCACACAGCTTGGGAACCACTGCTCTGAGCGGACTGAAGCTGCCAGTCCCCGGTACTGACAGGCACTTAATATTGTTAAAGGAATACAAGAAAGAATAAAGTTGCAACTCTTTAGCATGCTATTTACCAGGCAGCTAGAAAACAGACAGAACTGAGAAGAGGGAACTTTGATTATTCTATCAGAGGAAATTTGAAAATAAACTAAGAGGAAGAATTCTGTTGGCGAAGACCAGTCTATTCTCCTCTGTGCTTTCAGGGAGATGCTGAGGTGCAGCTCACACCTTCTCTTCCCTGGCATTCACTAAAGGCAGCTGTCGACTTACGAAGCTTGTCCGATTGGGGTATGAAAGCGAAGAGACCAAAAACAGGACGCCTGTTCAAAGGCTGTACATCCAATTGGAAAGCAGCAGGAGTATGGCTTCCAAGAAACAGAAAAGGCCAGAGGGCTTTGATGCCAAGGTGCCCATTGTTCCAAAGGGTTTGGTATTTAGATAAAAAATTAACCGTAAGAATTTTTTTATTAACTGTCTACTTTGTGCTAGTCATCAAGCCAGATGACAATAAAATGGTGAGTGCACAGTACACGTGGCCTGATCGTGACAATTTGATGGTACCAAGACGGTGGGAGGTGAAGGGGCCGTGGAACTGCTGAGTTCTGGGACTTGGGAGATGAGAGACGGCTGCGTGGAGCAGGGGGCACCTAAGCCGAGGCCCCCAGTGGGAACAGGAGCGAGCTAACAAGCATGAAGCCAGCGGAGGGATCCGTGTTTATTCGCCAAGGATTCAGAGGAAAGGACGGGATGGCATGGGGGCTGTACGTTAAATGGAAACAATGAATTTTCTAATACTGAGTATTAGATAACAGAATCATTGTTACTGAAGGAAATCATGACACCACTAATGTTACAATGTTTAAAAAGTACAATGGCAAACAGAATTACTTAATTATGGCCATAAGGAATTAATCAATACAACAGTCCCAATTCTTTAAGTTCCGTAATTCTAAGATGCCAGGAGGATGCTAAGAGTCAGTAAGATCATCAACCACATTTGTATCCTTTTAAGGAAAACTAAAAAAATAATAATTTCACAATCATGCGTAAGGGAATCCAAAATGAATGTTTTATTTGAAAAAAAAAATATATATATATATAAAAAGCTGGAAATTAGGGTGAGCCTGAGAAGGAACATTCAGCTTACTCTTTACTGCAGTTTTTCAAGGCATATGCGTCGCACGGTGGCTGGTCACACACAGAACACTGATTTAAACTGTAACCTTACGGCATTCTATCCCTTTGTTATGAAACAGTTTAATAAGAAACCAAAATAAATGAGGCTTCATTCAAAACCCTTTTATACTAAAAAAAGAAGTTTCTTCCATGTAGCTACAATTGCACCTCATTTAGTGACCATAAGCGTTTAAAGCAAATTATCTGCCTTTATTTTATATGACAGGAAAGAGACATCTCTGAAGTTAAGTAGAAGAAAAGAATTCCCCCTTTTGTCTTTTTGGAGAGAAAATTAATAACATTTACAAAAATACTCTTAAGAAAAAAACACTGGTTCCTTAAAGACATGTATTGTGCTTATGGTGGGATAAAATAATATTATAAATAAAAATGCTGCTGGAAATAAAATAGTTAATGTGTTAAACTTTGATAGTAATTATCTCTGGGTGGCAGGGCTATAAGATTTTTATTTTATTTTTCATATATTTTTGTATTTTTAAATTTTCTAGAAGCAGTTTTTGCTACCTTTGTATCAGAAAAAGTTTTTCAAAACACAATTAGCTTCTTAAGGGGTAGTCCCATGCTTCTAGCTTTCACTCCTTAGTTTTGACAAGATCATAATTTTCTTAATGACAAAACAAAGATTTCAACTGTCAAGTAAGCAGATGAATTTTCCTCAAGGGAAAAGTAAGCTATCACAGATCACATGGTCTTGGTGAGTCAGAGAATAATCCTTTGAAAATTAGGGTCTGTTTTAAATCTCCAGTGCTTTGAGGTTTAATCAGGATGCTGAATCTTTAAGAACGTCTAAAAACTGTCATTAATGGTCTGTAGAAGGGATGGAATAAAGCGCGCTGGCGATCTCCCTCTGTTTGATCTTGACTGACAGGCTTACCCTGGAGGCCTGCTCTGATGCACCCTCAACAGAGCAGGCAAAACAGGACGAGGGCAATTATATAACATCATGGCTACCGGGGCTGGTGTGTTTGCAGGTTGCTTAAGGGAGCTGGGCTAACTCCTCAGCATCCTCCAGGTGCCCTGGGCCAAAACAGAAGGTGGGTAAAAGCTAACAGGGACCTGTCAGCTGGCTTTCCCCGGAGCCCTGGTGGGACGAGCAGGCAGGCAGGTGGAACATCTATCCAGGAACAATCAGAGGCGGGAGAAAGGCGGTTTGCATGCCTGATGCTTTCCATACACTCACACACGCCTTGGCGCATTTATTCCTCACACAGTAGGCACACTCTAAAGGAAGGGAGGCCCATGAAGGTGAGTGACGGGGCTGAATTCACACTCTGAGTGAAAGGCTCTAACCCCGATCGGAAGGGTTCTTCCCTCTGGGTAGGGGACTAGCAGTAGTCCATGAGACCACACCCCAAACAATAAAACATGAAATTAAGTAAACATACTACTGTATCGTATACGTTTTCTTATTTGTTCAGGATATTCACCCCCATTTTCAAATGGTAAATAGGTAAAGGGTTAAAGTCTTACATAAAATTCTTCGGACGCTTCCGGAGGGTCTGGAAGGAGAGAAGCCTTTGGTGGCAGTTTGAGTTCATAGGTCATGATACTCCACCTGAAGAGAGAAAAGTCTTTGGTCTAAAATTCCTTTAAAAATTGATAAACTGACTCTATTCTCTTCTCATAATACATACATACACACATATATTTATGAATTATGGTTTACTGTATCTAAAACAACCAAATGGGAAAAGAGGTGAAATTCTGGTAATCTCATAAAATGCTGTGAGTTCATATGTTATGATTTCCATAGCTTATCAATTCTCTGACTAGTGACTTCCAAACTTTTTAAGGCCCTGACCCACAATAAGAAATGCACATATCTAACCACGCTTCCCAGAATGTGCAGTACATTCTGACTTCTATTTTTTTGTTTCACTTTTTAAGTAATGCTCACTGCAATTTACTAACTAGATTATACAAGTTATTAATGGGTCACCACCCAAAGTTCTAATACAACGTTGTAGATTAAATAAATGCACACTGCCTACAAGAAAATAAATCATTCTCCATGTCACAACCAGTCTTGCCAAGTCAGCTTAGACATACATGAAATTAAAATCAGCTAAATATCCCTCCTTATGTTAAGAAACAAAGAAAGTAAGCATTGAGAGGAAAGCATTAACAGAAATAATATGTAATTAAAGCAAATTTATCTCAATTAGCTATAAATATTAATTTTAAACCAAACACTGAATCATTTGGTGTCAAGAGACAAGCAATCAACTCCAGGTAAATCCAGTCTTTTATCTAAAATAATAATTTCAAAATCTGGAAAGAACAATTTGGTAGGGACATTAATGTCAGGAACAGGATGTGAAATAAAGATTTTACAAAGACACAAGCATAAAAAAAGCAGTACTGGAACACATGAATTTTAAGAAAAGCATGTCACAGCTGAAGTCAGTGACAGAATCTATAGGAAAATCCCCAAATTAGCATCAGTACTTAAACAAAGCCCAGTGTATCATTCAGATTTGTCTTTGCCTGAGAAATCCAAATTCCGAGAAAAACCCCTAAAAGACATAGGTTACACGTTAGGATGTACAAACTGAATACTTATAGCTGCTATCCAACTGTTGACATGAGTACACTATAAAGACATATATATTTGAGCACAAATGCAAGAGATATTGAACGTCTCAAAGTGACAGACAGTATTCCAGGGCCTGGAAATGCAAGAGTGAGTAAGATTTCCCAAGTGAAGCTTATATTCTAGCTCAGAAAACAGGTGCAATACAAGCAACACAAAATAATTCAACTTTGTAAATACCCACACAGAGAAAACTACAACTGGAAACATGAAAGGCAAGTTCCTTATCGCTGAAAATCCTTCTCTGGTCAAAAACCAGTCAAGGAAACGGGAATGTCTTGCGCTCCTTGCACCTCCCATGCTGAGCCCCCCCCTTGCTAGGAGATGACTGGGGCTGAAGGAACAGGAGCAGGTGGCAGTGCCGAGCCAGGGAAGGACGCACGTTGGTACCAGCTAAGCGGAGTCAGAAGCCCCATCCGATGCGTATGTGCATTAAAGAGGAGAGAGTACAAGGAAAGACCCTGGGAACTAGAGTATGGATTTCCATTTAGAGGACCAGCCCCACCACTTACTAGCTCTGTGACACTAAGAAGATAAACCCCACCCCTGAGCCTTTTTACTTGTAAGATGGCGATTACAATAGCGCTATCCTTAGGTGTATAGTGATGATTAAATGAGATGATGCTTTACTTAGTAAAGCAACTGCAAGTGCCAGGCGGACAAAAATATGAGTCATTTTTTTCCCCTGCTCTTTACAAACGGTGTTCTTCAATTAGTAAAGAAAACACAGGAACAACATATTCTTATGTTTCTATAATGGTCTTTTTTAGGTTGAAAAGCCTAATAGTTTTTGTATCCCCCATTTCTTTTCCTTCTTGTGTGTTTTTCAGGTCCGTATCAAGGAATTTTACGATGGTGGCGCTGTTTCTCTGCTAACCACCTGGAGAAGTTAATTTGTGTAACACATGAGGCAAAAGCATCCACTCAGGGTAGGGGACATGTGCCTAGCAGCATTTTCTAGGATGAAACAAGAGGGTGGTATTTAAATCTGCAACAAAAAGCCATTTGAAATACCCTGTGTGGTTGGGGGAGCACAGAGGTGGGCAGTTGTCTGTGGAACCACCTCCAGGCCCCTTTAAAGACTGAAGGTCGGGTCCACTTTGCACCCCAACCACTGGGGTATCCCTCTAAGACTGTAAGTTACATAAATGTCTAACCGCTATACTGTATATTTGAAACTAATATAATATTGAATGTCAACTGTAATTGAACTTTAAAGAAAAAAGAGTTTGGGATAAATGTAGATAAATGCTCTAGAGCCCAGCTCTGTTTCTTAAATATTCTGTCAGCAAAAGAACCAGCCATTACTACATTACCTTATGACAGGCAAGGTTAGAATTAATTTGGTTATAGCTCATTTGGGAGTAATTACATTTTAGATTGGTGGCTCCCTGATGAGATTTTGTTATTTTCGGGAAGAGTGCCACAGATGGCTAATCCTATCAAAGTTGTTTTGATTCATGCTAACTCAAGTTTGTAATGACATTTTGACATTTGTCTTCTCCTGTGGGGGTGGGGAGGTTCCTGCTTACTGCATCTTATTGTCCCTACATCCAAATTCTACATGCCTCCTCCATAATACTCAGGGTACACACATGGGGACTTCTTTTTTATACGTGGGGCACTTAGAAAGCAGTGAAGAACTGTGATCAAGGATAGCATAACCATGGTGACAGTTCCTTTATATGGAAGCTGTTTTCCTAATACTTCCTTGTTCCTGGGAAAAAAATAACTTAGTTGTTTAGTTTTTAGTTCTTTGTTGGTTCAATTCATTCTTAACAGGTATAATTAAGAAGAGATATTCTAACAAATCTAAAGTTTATAGGTCTTTTTTAGCTTTAATGAAACCATAAGATGATACTCATCAAAAGCTCCTCTCCCCAAATTAACTATTATACTTTCTTCTGACCAGAACAGCAATTAAAAGTAGTTAGTATCAACATAGCCTTCTATCGTTAAAATAACGGGTTCATTAGAGTAGGTTTCTCAGTTTTTGTTGCCCTTCATTCATTCACTCAAAAAATATATTTACTGAGCATCTAATCTGGTCTGGGCCTCGGGGGTGAGAGAGTGGACAAGACGAGGAAGTCTCTGTCCTCGGGGGGCTTACAATTGGTAACATTTAAATTGTTAAAAACTGACTTCAGTGTGCCATTTCCACACTAGGCTTAGAAGAGAATTCACTTTTACCTGTCCAACATTTTGGTACTGGCTCGTTCCAGCTTCTCTAGTATCTGAGGAAGTTGGGTGTCGTCATCGTAGGAACCTCCCCAGCCAAGCACCCGGGCAAGGTCATTTCCTGTACCCAAGGGCAATACGCCCAGCTGACACTGAAAGACAGCACAACACGGGGACCTCAGACAAGGTGAGAAACGGGCTTCTCTGGTCAGCAGGTTAGCGGACACTTCTGTTAGCTAGCAATGAAAGGAATTAGTACTTGCCTGTTTATTCAAGTTGAGCTTATCAATTTCAGACAACACCCAACCTACACTTCCATCTCCTCCACAAACAAGAATCCGGAAATTGTCAAACTTCTGGAATAATCTTAAACTGAAAGTAAAAAGTATTTTATTTTAATATAAATAAATCAAATTCACTTTCCCCAATCCTTTACTCTTTATTTACTGGTATTCATGTTCAGATTAAATATAAGAACTTTTACATCTTAATTATACTATAAGATTAATTTGTGTTCCATTTTAACTCAAGAAAACCTCTTAATCATAAAAAGGAAAGCGGGTTGTAAGTATAAACAGAGATAAATTAACAGGAAAGGGAAGTGGGAAGATGAGAAAACAGAAAAGCAACAGCAGAAGGACCCAGGAAAGGGAATGGAAGGTAAATGACATGAGATGATAAAAGTAGTGCTTTTCTTCTGTTCCTGTTACAAGGCTATGTTACTTCCTTGAGCAGATCACAGGCCAGGGACTGGGATCTCAGGCACTGATCCTACCGAGTGGCACTGCAGGCAGTTCCTCAACAGACCCACGGAGCCTTGTGGAGGGGCCACTGTTGGTGCCCCCCGCTGCTGCGCCTCCTCCTCTCCGTCTCCTGCCAAGTCTACCTTTTCACTTTACTTTCCTTCATCTCCACTTTTGACACATCTCACCTCCTGAAGGTACCTTTGTAGACCTCAAGTATTATGCGAAATCTAAAAAATACCTATAGAGACAATCTCAAGGAGTTTCACAAAGGGAGTTCCTTGGAATCTTAGCGAATGGGTGGGAAAAATGGATGTCAAGGACACAGGATATTGGAACTCTGAAGGGCTATAAAACAGATGAACTACAAAGAGAGACAAAGCTAACCAGTCGCGTAAGAGACAAAGGTGAGAGGAAAGACCAGATGAGGAAATGCCAGGAGCCACACGAAGACCCACACCCATGCGGACTAGAGGCATCTGAGACTTAGCTAGAAACAGGCGACGGGAACAAGGAGGAAGGCTCTGAAGGGACAAAAGGGAAAAGGGACACAAAGAGAGATTAAGCAGAGACACAGAGAAGACAGGAGAGTGTTCAACTGAAAAATACAAAAGGTCATTTCAGGGACTGGTATCTAAAAACCCCCATTCCTACTTTTGTGTCCACGCTTGAAGGTGAAGGTGGAACCCCAGAGAAAAGCTGAGTTGGCGTAAGTCATATGGAGATTGGAGGGCCCTGGTTCAAATGACAAGTGTCACCTCTTCAACTGAAACAGTACACAAACACTAAAAAGGTATTAAAAGTACCTCAAGGCATCTTTTCCCACACTGACAATGCTATGTATTTCTTTTTCAGAGTTTATGTTATACGAACAGTACAGAAAACTGAAATAAACAATCAACAAAAGGATTTCTGGGCCATTTATATGAGCTGAGTCTGAAATCCTTGAGGAACTGACCTGAGACCCATGATAGTATCTGTGCTTTGGTTAAATAACTGATTGTTTGTATAATATATAAATCAATGTTAGCCTTCCATGCAAATCATTTTCTAAATTTATTTTGAATATTCTATATTCACACAAGTTTATTTTTCTTAGAGCTAAGCACACTGTGAGTGCTTGTTTGGTGTAAGATATAGTCTAAAATATTTTCTCAACAAATTTTGGAATTTTCAGCACATAAGGAAGTTACATAAATATCAGAAAGGTTGTGTTAAAATTTGTAATGAGAACTTTAACAAAGGGAGGAGTGCGAAGACCAGCACAGGACTGTCTAGACCAGTGGTTCT
>NW_017731490.1:3037800-3040920 GCF_001890085.2 Hipposideros armiger | reverse complement strand
AAGAATTCTTATATTCGTGTTCAGTATTATAAAATATTTTAACTGCTCCTTGATGAGGCCTGAGCAAATATTTTAAAATTTATAATAAACAATAGAACCTTAATATATCAGGGCTTTGGGCTGGGGGGGCTCTTAATAGCACAAGTTTAAAAAAAAATCACATTTTTTGAGGTTATCATTGTATCTATGAGATCCATTGGCATAGTTTATATAAAAGTTTGAAAATCATAAGGTACATTATCAATGCAAAACATTAACAGCATATGGTAAAAGCCTTTTATAATATGGTTTGCTTAGAAGGAAGTTATTTCTTCCAAAACCAGTGCTGTAAACAGGTCCCTCAGCACTTAGAACTAAGTTGTACAAGTTTGCAAAAAAATGAATAAACATAGAATAATATAAATTCCTGCAGTGAAACTATAGGAAAACAGATTCCTAAATAAGATCTATGCTAATGGGCAGTTTCAGTTATAGAGGGAAAAAACTACTTATAAAAAATTAGCCCTTTCAGATTGCATTTTGGTACAGAATAATGATCTTATTTTATTTGCTGAAATGTAAAATCTAAAAGTCTTATGCACAGAAATTTCACTAGTGTGTTAAAGGCTATGTTAGACTTTAATTTTAAAATGTTCTTTTAAAAATTACATGTACCGTTCAGCAATTTAAATGAAATCATTACATAAACACTGACAAGAACAACCAGTTACAATTCTATTTATTTCAGGGAAATAAACGTACATGTCGACATTTAATATACTAGGAATATACATACTTACACCACTGTACTGCTACATACCATCAGAGTCGGTGCTGTTTAGTGCAATTGGGGGTATGATGGACACTTTACATTGGCCAAGTGGACAGACAGGATGATACAAATCCTTGCAGGCAGTGTGTACCTAATAACAGACAAACTTTTAAGAATCATAGAAACAAATCAATACTTAGTTATAAATTGTATCTAAGAAACAGGTAACTGAGAATCAACTGCATCACAACATGTCCAGTAATTCATCAATTATTTTAATGCCACAATACTTATGCTCCTAAGGAATGGTCTGACTGCTTTAGAGATGGGAATCCAATTGGCTCTGTGCAGCCTATTCGCACGACTGTCTCAGGCAAGGAGGATACAGTGAATGGATGTCTATGAAGGCAAGGAGAGAGGCACAGGGGTGCAGAGGAGGAAGAGAGGGAGAGGGAGAGAGGAAGGAGAAAAACTAACTAGTACGCATCGATATCACAATCCACTAAAAAACTGATGACGTCTGCCTCAGAAAATTCCTACAGAATTGAATGAAAATAAGTAAAATCTGTTCATGTGTCCACTCTTTCTGTAATGATCCTATCACTTTCTGTTCACACCTCTTTTGTAACATTTTCATGGTAGTATAGTTACAAGTACATCCGTGCCTATTTTCTCGGCTAGACTTCTGGTCCTGTGAGGAAAAGGAAAAGGTCCTATTATTACACTCATTTTGGAAAGTGATGCACATCGTAGGCACTCAGTAAATGTGTTAACGCTGTAGAAACAAAGTTCCAAGGTCACTCAAGATGCTACCAAAAACAAAAAGCACTGGGCTAACTTACTAAGTAGAATACTTTCTGTACTTCCCTCCAGAGCCTTTAAACATTTTAACTAGTAAAAGCAGACACTTCATAAAACACTTAATATGGCATTACTTCATTAGTCCTTTTAGAAATCTGGCATATTAATTAAACATATATCCAAAGTTTTGAGAAAAATAACTGAAATTTAATAATGATTCTTGTTCTCCTGGTGACCTAACTTTGGAATAGTTTCTCAATATGATTTAAAATAATTAACAATCCAAACAGATTGTAGAAAAACAAGCATTCCGATAGTTTTAAAAGGAATGAAAAACCTGAGAATCATAAAGCAAAACTGAAAAATATAACAATGTTAAATGAGAAAAGTGGAAGACACAATTGTATCTTCACTATGTTTACAGAAAAGGTCAAACTATATCCAGAGACTGGACAACAGCTGGACATATTAGGAGCTGACTCATTAGGGTTGTGGAATGTGGGTTGGTCTTGTCTTGTTTTTAACTAGATGACTTTGGTTAGACACTAAATATTCTGCTCTTAGAAACTCGTATTTTAAAGGCAAAATAATATGTAAACAGACAAATGACGGTGTACAGGAAACAGACTAAGAGGGATGTGAAAAGGTGACAGGGGCCCAGAACCCGCACATCTAACTGGCCCTGGGAGGGCAGGAATGGTTTCATAATAGAGTGACATTTAAGTTTGCCAGGAAACATGGGAAAAGACATTCCAAAATGCCCCCTTCTATAATCTGTAATAATATTTCTATTTGTGAAATTTTTAAAGGTGGGGGGTGAGTAGAGTGAGCGAGTAAAGAAGGTAATTTGCTCCTACTGCTAAAGTTAGTGAGTTTAAAACCACTGACTAAATGTAGAAACCTAGATATTACAGGTAAAGACAACTTAAAGAATACCTTTTTAAAATACGTCATCACACACGATCTGTTTTCTTTTTTAAACGTTACAAAAGAACAGGTGAAGTTCTCAAAGTAGAGAATTAAGTCTCCGTAAATGTGGACTAAAAAATAGCAGTAAGTGTATACATCACTGATTGTCCCCCCAGAAAGAAATCTTACGTGCAATAAAAATGAATTCTTGTTTAGGGAGCAATCCTTTAAGGTAAGAATGGCAAAAGAGGGTTTTAGGGGTTGGGGTTGCACCGAAACTGAAAGAGAGAGAGTGTCTCTGTATTATGTTAAACGGGGTAAGAGGAATAAAAAGGAACCCTATGGATGGTAAAAGGGGCCACTGATGAAGAATAATAAATGCAAGAGGACAAAGAGAATCATGTTGGATTTAAAAATGAAAAGGAAATAAAGATTACCTATCAGGCCTGAGAAAATCTTATAGGACTTATTTTCCTCTGTGGCCTATGGGATCAAGCTCATTATGAAATCAACACGCCACACTCACATCTCTTACATTCGCTGATCTATTGTACATCATACTCACTAAAAGCAATGGTGTTTCCACCTTTTTTGGGAGGGTGGGGACAATCATGCAAGACTCAAAAGAAGACAAACAAATCAGCCCAATGCAAGGCAAT
>NW_017731490.1:3015059-3035055 GCF_001890085.2 Hipposideros armiger | reverse complement strand
CATCACTAAACATCAGGAAAATGCAAATTAAAACCACAATGAGATACCACTTCACACCTGTTAGAATGGGTATTAGCAAAAAGACAAAAAATTACAAGTATTAATGAAGATGTGGCGAAAATGGAACCCTTGTGCGCTGTTGGTGGGAATGCAAATTGGTGCAGCCGTTATGAAAACAGTATGGAAGTTCCTCAAAAAATTAAAAATAGAATTACCATGTGCTAGAGCAATCCTACTTCTGGGTATTTATCTGAAGAAAATGAAAACACTACTTGGAAAAGATGTCTGCACCTCCATATTGATTGCAACATTATTTACAATGCCAAGGCATGGAAACAACCTAAGTGTTCATCAATGGATGAATAAATAAAGAAAATGTGGCACATGTATACAGTGGACTATTATTCAGTCATAAAAAAAGAATGAAATCTTGTCATTTGAGACAACACGAATGGACATTGAGGGCAATACGTTAAGTGAAAGAAGTCAGACAGAGAAAGATAAATACTGTATGATCTCACTTATACGTGGAATAAAATAACAATTTAAAAAAAAACCCCGAAAAACCAAGCTCATAGATACAGAGAATAGACTAGTGGTTGCCCAAGGAGGTGACGGGGGTGAGTGGGTGAGCAATATGGGTGAAGGGGGTCAAAAGATACAAACTTCCAGTTATAAAAATCAGTAAGTCATGGGGATCTAATGTACAGCATGGTGACTATAGTTAATAATACTGTAGTGTATATTTGAAAGTTGCTAAAGACAGTAAATNATATATGAAAAACAAGTAAACCACAGATTATGTGAAAAATTAACCCTTGCTTAATGAAAAACTTGACTACTAAGCTTCCTTTCCTTCTAAGGACACAAATTATCCATGTTAGTGGATATTCATGTTACACAAGTTTCTAACTTTTCAGATAAATATTTAAAAGTAGACGTTACTTCAGTGGAAATATAATAAGGTAACTGTTGCTTATTAAATTCTAAATGTAAAATAGTTCATTTTCACATGATGTTTGAATTTCTAACACAAATCCATTAATAAACTTGAAATGATGGGTTACACCCCATTCTTTTTAAACAAACCTAATTTGATGTAACATGAAAACAAAGGGGTCAGGTAGAATAACTAAGATTTCTATAGCCTAACATTCGAAACGCTTCAGGTATCACGAATAGCCAATGGATAAATGGTCACTGAAACCAAGCTGGTTCTTCCTTGAAAAAGGTTAGTCTATAGACACTGGGGATGGTTCAGTTGCCTGCTCCTGTGTGTACACTGGCACATTCTTTCCTGAAAGTCAGGCGGTTTTTGTGATAAATGACTTTGTGACTTGAGCAGAGACTTTATAAGGAATACAACAATTTTTCAATTGAATTTTATTGCTGATAAACAATAGTGTAAAGAAAGAACACTATAGGAAGTAAGCTTAGTTTGAAAAACAATTTTAGCAGCCTGCTCCCTTTGGCTCCAATACAAGTGAACTGTTTTAAAACTGTGGTTGGTTAGTGTCTCCAAGACTTTCCATCTGTTGCTCAAAAGTGTGGTCCTAGCTTTAGGTTTATGAACTACACTATCCCCAGGCTGCTTTTTAAGTACAAATAAGTACTTAATAGTAATGGTTAATAACTGTTTTCTAAGAGGCAACGAAGGAAGTAAAAGAGCAACAGGGTGTAATTTCATGGCCTTTTGAAAGATTTGCCATTAAAAATCCAACAGTTCATTAAAAACAAAAATCACAAATTTGAAATAATAAAGTATTTTATGAAAGAAGTCTTGAGAATTGCAAAGTTGCTTAATGTAACTACTACTACTACTACTACTACTACTACTACTACTACTACTAATAACAAACCGGACTGTAATTATAGTCACTAAGACATAGAAATGATTATGGGCCTGCCGAGCGGTGCGTTGGTTAAGTGCTGGCTTGGGACGCCAGAGGGCCCCAGTTCGGATCCCACATATGAGGGCCAGTGACACTGCCCTCTACAGCTAAGATGCTGAACAACAGCTCAACCTGGAGCTGGGCTGCCGTGAGACGCCAGCAACAGCACAGGCTGCAGCCCCCTGCTGCAGTGGGTTGCCATGGGCTACCGTGTGTAGCCAGCAGCCGCCATGAGCGGCCGTCCAGAAGCCGGCGACTGATCTGCCTCACCCTGGAAGAGTGCAATGATGGTGCCAACTTGGACCAGTGAAGCAACGTCCTCCACAACTAGACTGAAGAACAAAACGACAGCAACTTGTCTGTTCCCCTTCCCCCAATTCCCCAGCACTGTTCCCATCCCCCAATTCCCCAATAAAAATCTTAAAAATAAATAAATAAAATTGAAAAAAGAAATAGAAATGATTAATAGGTACCTTAATTCTGTTAGGTAACAAATTTCTCCAAACAAGTTATTTTGAAATAAAGCAGTTTTCCCTGACCTGTAAAGTCATTATTTTAAAATTATGTTTCTTATTGCTATTTCTGACTGCTATTCATTCAGTCTTTACCACATTGAATCTTCAACTTTTCAACAGGGGTTAAGATAAAAAATAACACCACATAATGTTACAGACCTGGCAGGGGTTACTCAGCACTACAGGGATCCTTTCAGATTATTCAAGTCATAAAGGCCAATTATATCTTTGTCTGCAATCATTCTTTAAATCTAAAAAATGTTTAATGCCTCCTGCAAATGTTCATTTCCATGAATTTGAATGCATTAGGCCATGATGCAATCTGTAATCATTTACTTGATAAATTTCTTAGCGAGCGCAGTTAAAATTTCTACAAACTTGGCTAGAAAAGTCGTTTTATTACAATATATGCATCCTCTCGTTAATTTCCATAATGTTCTGTGAGCTGTAAACGACTATTATGCCCATTTCACAGATGAGGAAATGAAAGTCTGAAAGAGTTAAACTCCTTACGCTGGTCACAGCTGGTGATGCTGGAAGTGGGGTGGGAACTCAGAGGGTTTAAGTGCAGAGCTCTATTCTTACCACTTTTTTATCTTATTAAATAGATGAAATAATGACATATCTCAGGTCTCATCATCTAAAGGGAATTAAAACTGTGACTCTATTTCTATTTTATTTAACTCTAAAAAAATTCTATTCGAAATTACTTAAGAATTTTCTGTAGTAGAGAAAAAAAGCTAGTAATAGTGTTATATGTGGTCCAAAAAGTAATACAGAATGATATGGCCACTGAGGCATGAAATTAAGTAAATCTAAAGAAGTCATGAGTTTTCTGTTGGCAATTATTAGTGTATTTCCTTTATGTGGTCACTGCTCTTAAATTTAAAAATAACCCACAAATCCTGTAACGAAAACTACAGCATAGACCTTATTTTTAGAAAACTTTAAAGAAATGAAAAAGAATGTCATTAGTTTAAACAGAAATGAAATCAAACAAAACATTTCAAACAATGCAATGTACGTAATAATCGGAAATTCTGCCGAAGAGTATACACTGCTCTGGCACAAAGTTCTGTTCTCCGCAATCAATCAGAACAGAAAAAGAATACTAGAAAAACAGAATGATATACAAAGTCTAAAGAATACTTTTATTCCCTAGTTACTAGTTCTTCAGGAGTGAAAGGCTACATTTTGATTTATACTTCCTTTCAAATGAGTCTAGATTCTCTTTTCCTGAGCGAAAGTACTAGCAGAGATAACCCGCGGTGTGCAGAGCTCCACCTGAAGCTACAATAAAACATAAACACGACGTTCCCGCTGAAATGCTCCCAGCGCCTGCTTCCACCCCGGGGAAATGCTTTCCTGCGGCGACTGCCCTGTGCGCACTTCTCTGAAGCACCAATGGCAGGCAGCGTGTTTCCTGTATGGTCAGTGCTGAGGGGCGACACACACATGTTCGACGCCACAGTACCTTCGCAGGACAGGCCGTGGGAGGTGACTCCAGAAAGGCTCTCTCGGCACACGTTACAGAAAGTGGGTCGGGCATGGGAGCAGGCGTACCAGTTATGCATCCCTGAGAAATGCTCCACGTTAAACTGGGCCACCTAGAAACGAGACGTTAGCACAGGTTTGCCAAACAAGAGGACAACACGACTGAAGACGCTTGACATTTGGAATGCATGCGGTTACGATTAAAATTTCAAATCCGTAATGTTTAAAACGAAAACACTTCACTTTAAAAAAAAAATGCGATATCAGGTTTCAACAAGTGGCTGAATGAATCCAGACATACTTGTTTTTGCAGAATATAGCTTTAGCTCTTTGGTTAACATTTATTCTCTAAGAACACGGGATGAGAGAAGAAATGCTACTTTGCCTCATAAGGTTCTCTGGTCTGTACAGACTTCAGGGAGCTGATCCAATCTTCCATCTCCTTTCTGTTGTCAGCACAAAGCATTAGTCTTCTGAAGGGAGTGATTATCTGAAAGGGATAATGTAATCTAATGACTGGTAATAACCAACGAGAGAGTATTGCAAACCCTCATACCTTCCAAGGTCTTTCTATTTCTAATCTCTGAGTCCTGATTTCCTTGATGAACAAAATAAGAGTCTCTGAAACGTAAAAGAGCTTATTTCTCTGACTACAAGTATGATGCAATGTGGCTGCGAAAGAAAAACTCTAAGGAATCTTTTCTTGTCTTTGATCTCATTGCCTATCAGGCTTTTTAGCCCTATTTGGTTGCAAACCCAAATAAACGATGTATTCTTATTTCATAAAATATAGCTTGAAAATTGATTTTAAGTATACGTCAAAATAATTCATAGTAAACTTAGAATTAATACAAAGCTATCAATATGGACATTTTTTTTAAACTGAAAATTAAAGGAACTCCCTATTACATGATTTTCTAACTGGTTTACAATGGTTAGCAAGAATATTGTCATTAAATAACGTTGAGTTTGTGTATTTCCATTGCCAACTTTAATATGATTGACTTGAAGGGTTGTTTCCCATTGCGTAGAACTCCACTGTACCAGTTTTTAGTGAGAGCAGGGAAGAAGAATTAGCATAAAAGTCATTTTACTTGGCTTTAAGGGAAAAAAACAGTTGTGACTTTCATCTTTTTTTCATGTCACTAAAGAAGGCAAAATTATATTAAGAATCTTAAAGCAAAAGTATGAAAACTTCATGCTGTTATAGCAGCAAAGGTAATTCAAAGTAAGACTGGAATGGCCTGAAAGAAGCCCTATTTGTGTACAAATACAATATTCTAGCTGTAATCTTTAAGTTGTTAAGTCCTGAGCATGTATTGCAAAGAAGGGACTGTTCGCTTATTTGTGGAAGAAGAGAAGAATGTTATGTCCCCACCCAGAAATGATTTCCAAATAATAAGTTATATATTTATTTATACAGCAAATACATTTTCTCAGGTGAAACGCCATTTGATCAAGTGATAACCTACATATTGCATTAGAGAGATTTCCCAAGTCATGAAAAAGCAATCATCATCTTAAAAAATGAAAAAGAACCCTTCCCCAAAGGAGTAAACTAGCATGCCTCCATCACTACTGCTCTTAGAAAATAAGTCCATTATTCAAAGCTATAGAGATCAGCCCAGTCTTAGCTACTCACCAGTCATCGCTTCCTCTCATCTGTCATTAGTTTAAGGCTACACAAGCCTGCCTTAAACCAAGAGACCTTTAGTACATCTGACAGCCACTGCCACTTGCATCCAGCTGGCCAGAACGACAGGGAGGATGTGCCAGCCCTTCAGCTGTGGGTGTCTGTTCATGGCACATGGAATGGAACAGCGCCAGCCCCTTGGCATTTCCTTCTGTTTTCCACTGCCCTCTCTGGATAAAGCTTATTAGCAGTTGGTCACTTCTCTTCGTGAATAAATAGTTAATGCAAAGGGCAGTGCCTCCCTCATTACTTAGGAGCCAAATGGATGCTTTATTGCTTCAAAATGTTTTTCTGGGACAGTTCATCAAATGGAAAAGAGAAATGCCATTAAATCCTGATACACTCCTGGTCTGACGACTGGCACGGCACTCAGAAATCTCCATGTTTCACTGGATTGAATACATCTGATATTTTACCTGAATAAACATCGTCTCTAGCATTTCATTCATTCATTCCTTCTTTCCTTCATTCATTCAGCTATACTATATGACACAACTATAAGGATTCCCTGTCTTTCATTATGATGTTATAGTGAGACAAATATTATTCAGATAAATATTTAAATCAGGTTTCCTATTTTATTCTTTAACTTCGTTTTTTGTTAAATTCTAAGTAAAGCAGAATGTCTGGTGGTTTTAACTATATTTAACGCCTTTCTATTCTTTAAAAGTCATTATGGATTCCATAAAAAGAGAGAAGGGATAGGAAAATACTCTCATTTTTCTTGTCACTTTTGGAACAACATAATGCCTCAGTACTAAAGGAGTTCAGCAAATCCCTTTTCAGCAAATTCATTCAGCAAATAAATCATGCATGTATCTTACACATTGATGACATAAAACATATATTTACAATTTCTTTTTAATGAAAATTGGTTTAAAATGGGCAATCATGAGCAAGTAAAGATTAAAACACATTTAAAAAAAAATAAAGAGCCAAAAAAAATTATAAATAATTTTGATTTAGGAAACCTACTGATTTATAAAGTTACATTTTAAAAAGTAGGTATGAAAAATAAGATCCTTCATAAATCATGCGATGCAGAGATGTCTGGCTTTGGAGCTGCATCACCCAAAATGCCTCTGCAAGCAGCCCAGAGTCGTCTGGGTCGAACTAAAGGCAAGGCTGCCCAGCAAACCCGTAACATCCCCCAGACTGGCTTTCCTAAGGTGATCCCTCACTGGGCCTACAGCCCTCTGAGCCTCCTCTCACCTCGCATTTAAATTCTTCCCCAATCCCAACCTTGGGAGGAAAGGGAATGACAGCTGTTAACTGACAGGCTCTGGCTGGACCCTAATGGAGCCCCATTACACCACATGGGTTTCTCATCCAAATCTTTATCAGGAAAACATCTGCGGAGCAGCAAGCTCCGAAAATTATTTGGTTCTTCCTCTGAAAGTATATCCGACTTAGCCTCTCTTCTCTGACAAGCAGGATGGAGAGATGGAAGGACAGAGGAGATGCAGGGAGGGGGCATTCCCGGGAAGACTGAGCCTGTTGGTGGCCACGGCCAGGGAGTTCCTGGAACTAGAGGACTTTGTACATTTCTTGAAGAATCTGCAGCTAACGTGTTGCCTAGCCCGTCCTTACCTCAGCCCCATGCTTACTGTCTCTCCCCACTACTCCGACATCTCCAAATACTTCTATTTCAGGCACACCTGAACTTACTTCAGTAATTAGTTTTTTCAAACTATAACCACCACTCCCAGCTCAGACCCCAGAACACATCTGTCTGTCTGTCTGTCTGTCTGTCCATGCACCCCACTACTGACAGAGCGTGTGCTGCATGCCAGAGCCCAGGGGTGCGACCATATGGGCTTTGCGTTAATAATCTGGAAAGATGACGAGGAAGCAAACCAAGGTTCACTTGTCTGAAAAAATGCCCTATAAGCCAGAGTACAAAGCAGAGACATCTAATCCATCTGTTTTCCTAAATGCTACCTCAGATAACACACAAACTCTTCATTACAGAGATGTTCCCCCCCACCACCACCACCACCACTGTGAGGGTTGTAAGGGTCAATCAACACAGTATTATAAGTGCATAAGAATAAAAAATTTTCCAGTCTGGTGGAGCATGTGACTAACTTAGAGAGACAATATGGCATATAAGGCAATCTGGCATTAAATATATACAAGTCTATAGAGGAGTAACATTATGGTTAAAATCTTTAGCTCCTGGCTTTTTTTTTTTTTTTTTTTTTTTTTGTTAGCTGAGCCATCCTGCCACCTGTTGGCAGCTCAGCGGCAACTCAGCTCGGGCTGGGAATTGAACCGCAGTTGCTCAGAGCTCGCACTCTTGAGCAAGCTCTTAACCGAGCCACTTGGCCAGCCCTGGTTAAGACTTTAGATACATAAATATGCACAGGAGAAAAAGACAGCCCAGTCCTATGCTGGTTATCGTCCAGCGAAGGAATTACAGATAATTTTAATTGTAATCTTTTTATTGTTGAGTCTGTAGTTTCTAAAATAACTAATACTTCTATTGTAAAACCTTTTTCTTTTTTTCTTTTCTAACAGAAGGATGGGAATTTACAATTTAAAAATGTGCACTGTTCCAAAGCAAGAGTTCTCAGGAGTTCTGCACATCAGAATCATCTGGAAGATTTTCAAAAATCCCAGCATCTGGGCCACGCTTTACCCACAAACCTGGAACATGCGAGGGTGGGACCAGCTACCAGCTGCTGTTGCTGTTTTTAAACTCCCAGGTGCAGCCAAGTTTGCTAACCAGTCTTCTTCAGGTATTTTAGTGTCCCCATGACAGTGTTAGAACTTGAACAATGAGAAGTGAATTACACAGCATTGCTAATCTGTAAATTGTCGGTTGGGAACCACTAATGGAACAGCTAAGTGATTCAGAGCCCTGAGCCTGGGTCAGTCTGCCCCAGACTGGATGCCAAAAGCATCCTTTCTTACCTGTGGACATGTCCCCGTGGCTCTCTGAGCCTTGGCCTCGCACATGCTGGCGTCAGAATAGTAATTCACAGCTCTGCACACACTGGCGTGAGTTAGTGAGACAACCCGAGTCAAGAATTCGGCACAGGGTCATTATAAAGCCAAAGCTCAGTAAATGGCAGCATCACAATTCTTCCTAGCACTAACAGAAATTAAGTACATGTTTACAGATTCCTTCTGCAGTGTATGTATTTTTTTGTGTAAGTGTGGTCCACAGACAAAAATAACATGAGCATTAAGTCAGAAATGGAGACATTTTTCCAAAGAAAAAGACACTGACTAGCAAATCACCAAAATAGGAGCAATGATAATGACCGACTTCCTAGACAATATTAGGAAAATATCAACAAACACATCAGGAGTAATTGTTCCCCATTAATGGCACTGCATCTAACCTTACCCAAAGCTACGAGCATCAGGCCCTCTACAGCACAGAGCTCAGCAAGCCATCTGTAGTGGTATGATGCCGAAACTATTCAAGATAAACGGTTCCTCATTTTAACTTAGATTGTTGATTCTGCAATGAAGGAAACTCTGCAACCTCCTCTGATAATTTTAAATGTCCAACATCTTTTGCTGTTAGGAAATTCTTATTTCTATTCTAAAGTTCTCTACAACAAACTGATCCTATGTGCCCTACTGCAGTACTTCCCGTTATGCTTAGTGATCAATCCTGAACTGCCACGACCGAAATAAAAATTCATGTGCAGTGAGCAGCCTTTCGAGGAAAGCAGGATAAACGGCAAGTTTAGTTGTGCCGTAATAATTTTTTATTGTTCGTATTATAACTTAAGGGACATAATTTGGCTTTTGTTAAAGCTGAACCAGGTATAATTATGTCTCTTTAATATTAGGTTTGCTATACCTTCAGCTGCCAACTGCTCAGTCTTAATATACGTCTTCCATCCTTCCCCATAAAACCTATATCCAAAACTGGTAAATTATGTATGTTGCTTTTTGTTCATTCTTCCTTTATGGAATGAGATAAATCATCTTGACAACTTAAATGTGCCAAACTGCAATTTAGTCATGCATCTTAAGTGACTATTTTGAGAGCAGAAATACTTACTCCCACATTTCAGAGTACACCGAGGACCTCTTCACCGAAGAGCACAGCTATGTACGTGCACCTGAAATCAAGCCGAGAGTTTTCTCAAAACATCCACGCCTGCTCCAAACCAGATTTGGTGAATCAAAATCTCACTTGGGGGGAGGCGTGACTAATTTCAGGTGTCACCTGTAGTTTGGCAAGGCTACCCTGGCAGTTCTGGTGCACCTGTTTATCAACCATGGAGGGCAGTAGAAGCACCCAACATTCCCATCAGTAAAGGCCAGATCTTGTCTAAATGATGTAAGAAAGGGCTCTTAGTCCTTACGGCTCCCAATCTTCCTTTGCAGCACCCTGCTGCTCCCCGATCTCCAGTGATCTCACCTGGCCCTCATAGTATTCCTTTGTGTGGGACCCATCTGAGCCAGCCTACCACCTATAGCACCCCACGTGCTATACCAGAGGTCACAAAACGATGATCTCCGATGTTTCTGTTTGGCCATTCCATGTGAACCCTGGAGTGCTGCGGTCTAAATCCACCACAGCACAACAAAATTAAAACCCATCCTATCAGACAGGTATTTTGCTCACTCAAGCAGCTTCACGCTGTTTTCTTCAGGTGGCCACTTCCACACTTACACTCCCCGTGGGCCCTGCAGGCGCTGTGTAGACCCTCTGATTCCTTTACCTTCTGGGGTCAATACTCCCCTATTTGATTGTCCAGTTGCCTCAAGCCCCATCTGTTTTCAAAGATGATAACTACTGACCTAAAAAGTCATTTTTTTCCCTAAGGTGTCAACAGATGATAAAGGTTTAATGCATATTCTCTCCCAAGGGTGCTTGAATTTTAACAGAAGACTGAAAAAGTACAATGCCACCAGAAATGTATTTCTGGCAGCAAGACCAAAGAAAGCTCCGCAGGCAATTTCAACACGCAGTATAATTTAAATCAACAACATGGCAGAAGCTGAGATTAGGAGGAGACCTTATCATGCTGAAGCAACCCCATGAATATTCACTTTACAGTTGTCAGCACTGTGGGGTCTGTATTAGGTGCTCATGAAGACGGGGCAGGGGGCGTTCCATGAAACCCTGAACCACAAATTCCACAATATCTAAAATGACGTCACATAACTCATAAAGATGTAATAAAAGACTAGTGATATGACTGAGGTCGACAGGTAAGTGACGCACATGCAAGAACTTATTATTATCACCCTACAGGTGACATTTATGAGGAAACCGCACTCCGCAGGCAGAGCGCGATGTAAACAGGATCCCTTAGTCACTGTGCTTGGTAGCTGAACTAATGTCTCTCCTATTCCCCTTCAAAATGATCTAAAAATCTTCTCAGGTGTCTGTTTGGAGCCATGTTTAGATTTATACACAAACACAGACAGCCCTTTACTGGGAGTCAAAGAGGATCTTTGAACGTCATTCCACGCTTTTGGTTTTGGCTGACTGGTTATCCTTCCGACTGATGAGTCACTTCAGCTGAGTGACCCCTACTGACCCTAGAGTGCTCCTGTGCTGTAGATGAGGAAATATCAAACGCCCACAGGCTCAAAATACAGAGGAGGCATTAGTCAGGGACCCGAGGACGCCTCCCTTCCCCCACAGAGCTGCTTTTTTTCCTGCCTAAGGAGAAGTTCCGTATCATCCGCATGTATTATTTAGTTGGAAACTCAAACTACAAATTCGCGGTACACACACAGCATTTCCAAAGGATCTCACATTCTAAAAAGCAAATTTGTCCTGTATTTAAAAATCTAAAATACTCTATACTGTTGAATAACTATGATGTACACCTGAAATTAGTATTGTGTGTTAGCTGTATTTTAATAAAAATCCTTAAGAAATAAAATAAGTAAAATAAAATACTCTAAATCACAATGATATTGACTACTATTTGATAAACAATATTAAATATTAATAAGTTTAACAACACTTAATAAAAAAGACATGAAGTTGGCAGAATCCAATCCAAACACTTTTCAAAGCAGCAAGTGAATTCAACATTATATAATTTATATTAAAAAAAAAAAGGTGACAGAAAGCAGTCTACTTAACACCTTCCCGGGATTGCTATCTTGTTTTAAAGCTTTGCTTCCGAGTAATGATCCTAATTGTCATTTCCCAGAAGCCCCCAGTTCACCGGAGAAGCAAAGGGAAAAAGACACAGTGAAGCTGTGTGGAGGTAAACACAGTCCCCCCCAGACTGTGCTCCCTGCCCTGCTCGCCCTAGAAAAACCACACGGCAAAGGGCTCGGAAAATCTACCCAGGGAGCCTTTCAGTGTTACTCGTTGGGGTCCTCCATCATTTATACACACAATAAACAACCACCATTTCTTTAAAGATTAACACAGTGTGGATCCAAATCAGTATCAAAAGCATTGAAGCCTCTTACTACTTCATATACTTAAATGTCTCTTAGAATTCAAACTATGGCTAGTAATGTTTAGTCAGTGCTCCTCACAGTCGTTGCCTATTGCTGCCGTAACAAATGGTTGTCTCACAGTTGTGAGGGTCAGAAGTTTAAAATCAAGGTGTCTAGAGGGCAGCGCTCCTTCTGGAGGTTTCAGGGGAGAATCCACTTCCGTGCTTTCTCAGCTTCGGGCTCACGGCCCCTCCCTGCCTCACTTCAGAGGTCTGCTTCCACAGTCTTCTCTGATTTGAATTCCTCTTGCCTGCCTGTGACAAGGACCCCAGGGATTACACCGGGCCCACTCCAGAGATTCCAGGGTAATCTCTTCTCCAGACCCTTGACATACTCACAACTACAAAGTCCCTTTTGCCATATAAAGTGACAGTCACGGGTTACAGGGATCAGGTAAGACGTGACCATCACTGACAGCCTACTACACCCAGAAAATAAACCAAGACAGAATGGTAACTTTTGATATTGTATTAATAGTAAAGAACTGGCAAGTCAATGACATGTGAAATCTAGTTTCTTATTATAGTCATCATTTCAATTAAGACGCATAGATGCAAACAAGTTTTCTTCAAAGGAACTAGTAAGTTCATTAAAAACAGGACACTTCGGGGGCTCTAACGTTCATGAACAGAAGGATTACTCCTGCGCATCTTACATTTTCACAGTGCTTTGCCGTCAGTACGGTCACATGTATTATCTCATTTATCTCCCATGCAGCTGGCCTGCACGATAGGTACCAAGAAATGTACCTTGTTTAAAACTGCAAACTTGGTAAGGAGAAGAACTAGAGGGGTCAGTCAGATCTTCTAGCTTCACTTCACCACCTCCCTTCCGTGTTACGCTGGACAAGCTCCCTCATGTGGGCCACAGACCCTGCCTGAAGGGTACCGCGTCTACGGTGCTGTAACTGGACAGGTGTAGCTCTAAGAACTCAACTCAAGCTATCAAAGCAATTACGTCAACAGAAAATAAAAGAGTGGAGATATAGAAAGCACCAGATTAGCAGCAACAAAATATTTCCTGGAAAATTTTTCAAAACAATTAAACTACATAATAATAGCTATAACCGTATCTTATTACTAAAAATACTTGGTTCATGAAAATTGGCTTAAAAAAAAGTTACTGATCAGCACCCTAAGACCAGACCAAAATCAAGGAATACTTAGACTGACAATATAAAGCAAACATATTTCACAGCTACCACAGGTACCGGTAAATCAAAGAACTCAAAACTGAAAGGCATGCCACACAGATCAGCTGCATGATTCCATCTTGTTTGCTTACTGCTTGGAAACTGACATCTTTCTTGAAGAACAGGCGCATGCTGCTTTTTCTCCCCTCAAAAATAATCAGGGCTACTGCGCAGCCATACCGCAATCCTATAAAAACTCGTGCATTCTTTAAAGGTAAGCAAAAAAAAACTAATAATAATAATAATAATAATAATAATAATAATGATTTAATTTACTAACAGGCAGGTCTCTGCAAACCAGGCACCTTTAGATAACAAAATATTGACAAGACACACAATCGTATATAGCACTATACTTGAATATTACACTGTACATGGGAAACTGGGAGGTTTTTTAGTATTAACTGTAATAACAAGGATCGCAGTGATTGCAGGAATTATTTATTAGGCTGTCACATACGCTTCCACTGTAAATTAGCGGTGAGTATTCATTAATGGATACATTAAAAGTTTTGCCTTTCATTTAGTAGTTTCAGACCGTACCAGGGATGGGAACGATGCATTAGCCGCGTTCCCCTGACACAGGCGCTTCTGCTTTATAACCATAAATTGCTTTGTCCAGGGCACGTACACAACGCGAAATTTCAAAACAAAACAATTATCTTCTTTGTACTGGTCACCACAAAACGAAAACATTTCTGAAACCTAATTTTTCCATTACCCCATAATCATACTGAAGGAATAGAGAAGATATTTGGCTATGCTGAAACTTTAAAAGAGCCATGAAAACGATACAAAAAAAGCACTTTGAGCCATTTGAATAGTTTTGAAAGCATCTCTCTCAATTGCCCGCAGACATCACCAGGATATCTTACCACCATTTCAAATTCACAAGGTCTAGTTCACAATGTCTTAATTTCACTCCCCACAAACCTGCTTTTATTGTCATTTCTACCCCTAATTAAAGGCATCATGTATACACCCTTGCTCCCTATTTCAACAGCTGTCCGTTTGCTCCTCTCCCTTCTGCATTCCCTGTGGCCACATCTCTCCAGCTTTCCCACAAGCTCTCATCCGTCCCTTCCCTCCTCTTACAGACGGTCTGGGATGTCCCTTGTCATGGTCTCCAGCAGTGTCCAAATTGGGCTTCCTGCCAAACCCACCAGTCTTGTCAAATGCATCTGATAGGAAGCTTCCAGAAAGAGCTCCGACGTCGCATTTAGAATTTTTCAGAGTAAGTAATACAAATCTGTGATACAAAAATCCAAGATGTATTTAGAATGAAAAGTATGTCTCCTCCTAAGCCTGTCCCCACCTACTGGGGTCTCTTCCTGAGACTTCTGGGTATCTCTGTGCATACACAACAAATATGGGGTCTTTTGAGGCTTAAACACGTGTGTGTGCAAACACACACACGGAGTCACATTTTATACATGCACACTGTTCCACATCTGGCTTTTCCCACTGAATACAATTCGGAGTTCACTCCATGCTGTTTTACGTAGAGCTGATTCGTTCTTTTTCAGGGTCGCATAATATTCCACTGTATGGCGTCTTTCATAATTCACTTCAACCAGATCTCTAACTTTGACATGTGGGCTGTTTCCAATCTTTTGCTAACACAATGTGCAATAAACACCCTTGCCCATAGGCCTCTCTGCACACACTGCCAGTGCACGTCACTAGCCCTGCTCATTCTGGGTGATGTGGGCAGTGAAGTCATCAATGCATCTAAAGACTTGAAAGAACTTTCTTCACAATCTATCCTGTAAAGTGTGTATCTTGATCATACTGTGTTAAACCTCAGGTATTGAAAATCTTTTAGGAGTTTTTCAAGTATTTTTGAAGGCAGTCAGCCAGTCCTTGCTGGTGGGCATACTTCCGCCCGTCCTGAAAAGACATGTGCCCTAAAAGCATTCACATGAACAACACTCTCCTGTACGCACACACACGTCTGCATTCTTACAAAGGTCCCCAAAGTGAGACCGTTCAGCTGCTTTATCCTCACAGCTCTTCTCACATTATGAGCCTAACAAATAGGGCAGCTCTAATAATACTGTTGAGCAACGATGAAAAATGAATTATTGTTAGTGTCCCTTATTGATGGAATTCTGAAAAAGAAATGGGCAAGGTTTGTGGGCAAATCAGACCACAGAGGCCAAACACTCAACCCAATCCTCTTATACACGAGATACCATAAAACATACATACAAACACACGGCACGCAGAATTCTGTCACTCTCCCACTCGGAGACTACTGGCAGGCCTGTGTGATTTCTGGTTACAACCCGAGTAGCTTTCCACTGTCAGATGTGCGTACTAAACAGTGCTGTGCTAAATTATTACACAGCATTAGTGAAGTGTAAAAGCAACCCACTTGCAGACAACAATCCAACCAGCTGATCCGGACACGCCATGTCACTAGGCCATGCCTGGCGTCTGGACTAAGGGAAGACATCGCGCAACATTGCTGGAAAGGGCCTGGTGAAGCTCTGATGTCAAGGACCAGGTCATCGTGCAGCCACACCCACTCAATGACATTGGCTGTTTATCAGCTTCTTGCTGCTAATCTGTTTTTCTCCAAGATTTAAAGACCATCTTCTGCCTTGAGTTTCACAACAGTAGGCACAGCTTACCAGAAGCTTCTGAAAGTATCCTAAGAGAGGTGTACGATCCTTCACAGACCCTGGTCAGCTAACACAACTTGAATGCCAGGACTGTCCCAAAGCCTTCAGATCTGCTACCAGTAGTGAGCCTCATCCCATGACAATGAACAAGGGAGGGAGAAAGGGAGGGAAAGAAGGGAAGTGGGGAAGAGAGGAAGGGAGGGAGGGAGGGAGAGAGGGAGAGAGAGAGAGAGAGGGAGGGAGGACAGCTATCTGGATAGCACTCAACCTATCTGTTATCAATAAAAAGATCTTGCTTTAGACTTCATGTGTCTGCTGCTGACTAGATTGCAATTTGTCTCCCTTAGCTGCAAACCTGCCTTTGCCTTCGTGCACTAAGATTTGGTCTTGGCAAAATTTAAATTGGGTCCAGAGACCACAGAAATGTTTAAGGCAGAAACTACTAAACTGAAAATCTCTTTTTTAACCATCACTGTCTAGTCAGAACAGCAAAACTCTGGGATTTTCTGGTGAGTTTAAGCACCAAGGCTCTCTACTAGTCCCAATTTCTTAGCAGGGCCCCAAAGATCCTGGCTTCCTGAGATTTGGAACATCAGACTTCTTAGAAAGCAAGAGTCCACCATGTAGTCAGCACACAACTCCCAAGATACTGAAACTCCTCAGGGCTCTGTTGCTTCAATCAAATGGCCGCAGGCTGTCAGGCCTTCTTCTGATAGCCAGACATTTATGGTGGGTTTTTAAAAAATATTCTTATTGCTAATAGCTTATTTTCCCATATAGGCCCCTATTCCAGGTTCCTCCATGAGACAGGGTGTCACCTTTTATAGGGTTTGAGGCTTCATTCTGTACCACAAATGGGTTTCAGAAGTCAGAGCTCACCTAAATGGGCTGGGACGAACGGGCCTTGAACTAAGCACTTCAGCCAGGAACAGACCCTAGTGAAGGCCAAGGGACTCCCAGAGCCCCTCTTCAGAAGGGGCATCGGTGGAGCGAGCAGCCAGGCTGGCAGAGGGGACAAGCCTTCTGTGGCTGTCCACACAGCTTAGAAGCCTCTGTGTCACTAAGGGTTGGCGGAACCGGGGCGCTAGTTCAACGCTTGAGCGATTCTTGCCTGTTTTCACGCAGAATCTCTCAGGAGCTCTAGAAGCTCAGTTCCACAAGTCCCACAGCTACATGTGCTGTCTCCAGGATCACGCTCCCAGCCAGAGCATCAGCTCAGGACCAGCTATTCGGAGCTGCGAAAGACCTAGTATGAGAAGCGTATGAGTGAAACGCAGGTTTGTAAGTAGCCCCCACAGGTAGCGACAGCACAGGAGGGTCACTGTTAAGGTCACACCTCCATCCCACAAGGTTAAAACAGGCCAGACTGCACACCTGGACGGCCGTTTCCCAATGGCTACCCACCAGGTGCCTCAGGCTCACGTCCTCCCAGGGAGCCAGCTTCATAAAACACGGAAGTCTAGAGTCAGAGATAAGCGGGTCTACACGGTCGCCATTTGGGCCTCAGAAATCCTGGCACAGGAGGCGGGTGTGTGGAGAAGAGCAGACAAAGCAGGCCCGGGGGTTCTGTCTGTGGGACCCAAATTGGGCTTCCTGCCAAACCCACCAGTCTTGTCAAATGCATCTGATAGGAAGCTTCCAGAAAGAGCTCCGACGTAGCATTTAGAATTTTTCAGGAGTGGTGTGGGCCTCAGGCTCTAAGAGGGCTTGTAACCCCCTCTTCTAACCTGCCATGGGCCCTATGACAGCACAGGCTCCAGTCCCCAATGGGGGGCAGTTCCTTATTTTTGGTGCCCCAAGAATCCTATTCCAGGGCCACAAACTTTAAAGACAGGGACCTATCCATGGAGACTTTAAAAGTGTTCACCAACTCGGTCCTCAAAAGCCACTTCTCATTATCCACCACCACACATCCAGGAGCAAGTACAATGTCTGCTGCCTATCGCAGGCTCTCACTAAATATTTGCTGAATGAATGAATGAATGAATGAATATCTAAGGACAGTCCCAGAAGTGGACGAGAGTGGGGGAGTGGGCTGCTGTGCCACAGCTTCTGTGAGAGAAGAAGTACTAGAAGCAGCAGACTGAAGGTTGCTGGCCACGCCATCCCTGAGTCCTGGTCTTCAGAAAACCAGGACAGGCGAGGGGAATGTGGAAATGCCAAGCAAGCAGCTTACCAGGGCACCCTGTTTGCACCTCCAGGGCATGGTTCTTTAGATGGTGAGCCCGCTCTCCCAAACTACTGATAGTGTCTAATCACACCACCACACACCCTTGGACCAAAGTGATCTACATGCTGAGACTCCCATGGTCTGACTATGCAAACAAGGCCAGGTTTCCAGAGCTCCGGGGTTGCTAGGATACTCAAGCACATGCACACTGGTTCTTGACTGCTTTAGAAGGTCCACCTGAAAGATTAATGGATGGCTACTAGTGAAGGTGGAGACAAACCAAGGCACAGTTCTCTTCTACCCATACGTTACATCCACTCCAAGATTTCAGTCTAGCTACAAAAGGACCAGTGGTTTCTTACCTCCTAGGCTTTGGTCTGAGGAAGTTCAGAATAGCTTTAAGAGGTATTTCTCTGGGTTATACTCTTGGAAAAGATGCGATATCACTAAATGAAAAGATAAATATGATACATCCACAGAAACAATGATATTTCATTTCTAAAAGTCTGGTGACTAAGTTACAGAAAAAAATAATACAAATTTCAAACTTAACTTATAAATTATCAGCTTTCATAGTATAAAGCCATCTAAAGTATACGTCAATTTTAAAAGGCAAAACAGCCACTCCAATTGCATGAATGTGGTATCATTTTAAAATGCTATTAAATATTTTCACCATTTCAAATGTAAAAAAATATGAGCTTTGCCCCTTATCAGGCATCTAGTAATCATGTGGGACTACTGCAACAACGAATGACAAGCAACAGTCATGCTTGTAAGACTTACGTTTGGTATAAAAACAGTCTGGGTCATGAAATAAAGATTTCAACAAGGATACAAATATTTATAGGTACATTACAATCCATTAGAAAACTACTGTCTAAACTAAAACTTGAAATGACACTTTTCTCCCAAAGAAAAATTAGTTTACAAATATCATTCATTTATTCATTCAACCAGGGACATTCCTTCATTCCACAAATATTGATTGTGTTTCCCCTCTGTGCCAAGGCCCCGTCTCAGCCCCTCCCACACACACACCAGGCTAAGATCTCCCTCAGCGTCCCTGCAGGATGGTCACTTAGCTCTTGCTGTAAGGAGACTGTGTTTAAAGTGACCAGCGTGGCACCCAGCCATCTCTAAATCCACTCCTCCCTGCCTAGTCCCACCAAACCTCAAGGGCTGAGAGCCCCGAATTCTGTACAGCTGTGTGGAGCTACAAGCCATCCAACCTTGAGAAACTCATTTCTGCTCTCTGGACCTGAGTCTGCTCTGAGAACTCTCTTCTTGAAGGACCCTTTCGGTTGGTTCACGGGGAATGAGGTGTAGAGTTCCAACAATGGGCAGAGCTGTTACCTCACAAGGGGCCGGGCCGTTCTATCAGGTGACTCGTTATAAAGTGGTCCTTTCCACAGAGCTGAAATTGTCCCTCTGTGAATTCAGTCACAGGTCTTTGTCCTGCACACTGCAGTAACACAAAACCCATCTACCTCCTCTTTTCCATGATAATCCTTCAAATATTAAAAAGACGGGCCACATTTCCCCAAATCTTTAAAATAAAAAGTAACCTTTTAACATCAATCAGTCCCCAGCCCTCTTTATAATATTGGTGACCTCCCTCTGTGAGCTCCTTAATCAACATTCCTATTTCAAATGTAGCGCCCCAAATATGATGTAATAATATTCAAGGTTTTTGGTGGACCAGCCAGTACCACGTAAGACTATGATAATGCAACATGAGACTGTGACTGACAGCGCGGAAAAGACAACTGAACATGTAAAAACCAGTGAGAGAAAAACTATTTGAACCATACTCATTTAAAACTCCCCAAGAAAGCCGGCCAGCAGAGTGGCGCGATGGTTAAGAACTGGCTTGAGACACCAGAGGGCCCCAGTTCGGATCCCACATGAGGGCCAGTGACACTGCCCTCTACAGCTAAGATGCTGAACAACAGCTCAACCTGGAGCTGGG
>NW_017731490.1:3004817-3010049 GCF_001890085.2 Hipposideros armiger | reverse complement strand
CAACAACAAAACTAAAACTCTCTCTTCAAACCTGCACATACTTCCCTTCAGCTATACTTGTTCTCCTCGCAGGAGCCAAGCTTTAGGAAAAGTAACCTACCCTGGCCCCCTCTGCCTTGCCACTCCGCATTCTCGGTGCAGCCTAACGCATGCCACCCCACCGCTGAAACGATCCACCTCAATGTGACCAAACGACCTCCGAGTTATCAAATTCAACAAATGCTTTCCATTTCTTCTTCCACTTGACCTCTCGACAGTATGTGATGTGTAACAACTTCCGTCCCGAAACTCCCTTCCACTGGCTTTTTATAACATCATTGCCTCCTTTGCTCCTTCTATAACTTCAGGATGCTCTCTCTGTCTTGATTGGTCAAACCTTACATGTTAACATTTTCCCAGGATTCTATTCTTGGCTTTCCTCTTCTCAAACTAAACTCTCCCTGGGGAGCAGGGGAAGGACTATTTACACCACGAAGTATCCCACATACCCATAAATCAATAAGACAAAATCCGAACTCATCTGCTTCCTCCCTACCCCATCCCCTCCATCAGTGCTTACCTCTATCATGGCACTGCTCTATATTTGTCTGTCTGTCTGTCTTCCCTGCCCTGGCATGCCTAGGGGGTGGACACACCACAGTAGTAGTGGCTTCCTAGAGCAGGGACCGGAAGTGTGGACGGGGACAACTCCACAGCAAGAGCAATGCCTTTTGGAGGACCTAAGAAATATGTATGTATACAAATAACCACGTATGTATACAAATAAGATGAACTTCACTGAACTATATATACTGTGAATACCTTAAGGGAAGTATTATTTATTTTATTTATTTGTTCATTCATTCACTCACTCACTCACTCACTCACTCACTCACCCATCCATCTCTGAATCTCTTGTGCTTAGCACAAGTACCTGGCACATGGTACTCAATCCACAGGTATGAAATTCGCATTTTTTTTTTGAATCAAAGAATTAGATAGAGGAAGAATGAAATGTGAGATAGGCCTCGAAGAACTGGTTGAATTTCAACAGCTATAGATGGAGGAGGAATCGTTTAAGTCAGAGAACGGAGAAAGCGCAGGCACAGACAAGAACGCTGGTCTGGTAGGGTGTATGAAGACAAGTAATTATCAGTAACACGAGAATGCTGAGGCATGATTTTGCGAGACTTTAAGACAGAGTTGCAGATGCAACTTGACAGGCCATGGCAAGCCAGTGAGGTATTTTAAGCGATGGGATTTGCAATTGGAAAAGAATTAAGTGGAACAGAGGACACTTCTTAAATAGCTACCAAATGAATTACCTAAGCGAGAAGAAATGAAGGCCTGAACTAGAGCAACTACAGTAAAAGTAGAAGAGAAGAAGAAAATATTATTTATGAGATTGAAGGCAAAAATACCAAACTTTCTGAATATTCAAGAACAATGGCATTAGATAAAGCATTAAATTTAAAGGAGGTGAAAATTTTAAATCACTAAAATTAATAGGCCTAAAAAAGAAAAAATATATATATATATAGTACCCAAAAAATACATTCATTTAATACATTCGTTTGTTGACCCAAACAATCATGAAGGGGTGTTGGGTGCCAGGGTATACGGTGTACTTATCAAGGTGACTGTGTTGGTAAGAACGCCCACAAGCATAGACGGACACACAGCTGGAAACTGAAGAGCGGACGCTGTAGANAAAATCTTTAAAAAACAAAACAAAACAAACAAACAAACAAACAAACTCCCCAAGAAAGAGAAAGGAGAGCAGAGTGGTCACAAGCACAACAGGCCAG
The DNA here is from genome assembly GCF_001890085.2 of Hipposideros armiger. NCBI lineage: Eukaryota > Metazoa > Chordata > Mammalia > Chiroptera > Hipposideridae > Hipposideros > Hipposideros armiger. Next base: position 3,008,262 of record NW_017731490.1, on the reverse strand, counting down.
ATGACCCCGACGGGTCCAGATTCCAGCCATTTACAGATGTTATTAGATGCTAGTCTCCCTGTTCCAGATTCCTGTCACTGCAGAGCATGACAGTTCCCACCTTATAGGACTGATATAAGGGATTGATGAGCTATCAGATAGAAAGCATTTAGAAGGGACACACAGTCGTTACCATAAATATTACCAAATGAAGTTGGCGACTTATTTATCTAAGTGGTTATTTATTTAGGTGATTATCTAAATACTTGCTGTGTGATGTGCATTCACGAATGAGACGAAAAGAATACCTTTTGGTTACTGGCTTTGTAACTAAACATTGAGATACTAATTGACAGAAGTAAACTGACACTTTCTTAGGCTCAAAGGATGGGATCTCCCTCCTAAGAGATCAAAGTAGCAGGGGCGACACTGAAAGGAAACGATAAACAGAAAGTAAATGTTAACACACAGCCTGCTCATTTCAATTACAGTATGAATGCATAACTTTCAGAATTTTATATGATGTAAGATATACGCTCGCTTTGTTTACTGGTTTGTTTTTATGTATACTTTTTAAAACCTCACCAGAAAAATCATAACCTAATGCTGATCAACTTTCAGTCACGTCTGCTACGGCCAGCAGCCCTTGAACTGAAATGTCTCTGCTCCACTGCTCGCTGGGTTCTCAAAATAAGCGCTCCCACATGTATCTGCTTCATACAACTGAGTGGGCCAGCGTGGGTGTGCAGTCACCATGAGATCTCACACACACTTACTAGACTTACACACACTTTCTAGCTTACTAGACATGCTAAGGGTTAAATAAGTCAAACAAATTACCTCTGTATTTCTTTCTAGTGAAAAAAAAAATGCTACTTCCTTTACAAACTTCCATAAGAAGTTTTAACAACGTCAGTACAATAATTTCTCTAAAATGATGACTCATTTGTTTAAGGTTTAGCCTAACCCTCATTGAAATGTCAAGAAAACAGTCATTTGAACCAGGCAGGCTTTGAAAGCCTGCTGTATAGCACGTGATTGTGAGGACTTTCAAACCATTAAAAAGCTCGCCGTTAGCAAATAACTTTTACCTAACTAGGAATGATTGTAATTCATTCACTACGGAGTCAAAAGTAGAAATAAATGTTCACTATGCCTCTGAAAGACAGGCAGGATGAAATATTTTCTCAAGGTCAAATTCATCCACATTTTCCTTCACAATTCCCACACTTTTAGGAGTTTGTAACATGTCAGCAGAATACTGTGTGGTAGGAAAGAGCCTGGATTAAACGTCAGGAGATTTGGGATCCCTCCCAGGGGGGCACAGTGTGAACAGGGGGAATCAATTCTTTTCTGTGGTCTATACAGAACACGTTCACAGCTGGCACAAAGGTGTGTCAAGGATACAAATGTGAAAGTGAAAATAAAACTCAAAATACCATACAGATATCAGTAAAACAAAAAAGGAAATGAACTATTAAAAAATGAACAAAAAAATTAAGAACGTATTATAGATTTCACAATTATAGAGAATGCCATGGTAGAAATTAAACTATAAATAAATTAACGATGAACATTAACCTAAAGGTTCATAAAATGAGGCTGTCTGTCTGTCTGGGGTTGTCCTTCTCCATTCCCCATCCCATCACTGTCACCTAATATCACAGAAAATGCTTTCAGTAGGTTTTATTGTTGTTATGGTTATTGTTTATTGCAAAAGATACTTGCAAAACCGTAACTCAAAATTTGGTCAAAATTAGCCCAATTAAACAGAATTTAAAAATATATATGTATATACATATACATATATATATGTATATACATATATATATATGTATATACATATACATATGTATATGTATATACATATACACACATACACACACACACACACACACACACACACACACACACACGGTGCCGAAAAAATGTATACATATTTTAAGAAAGGAAAACTGTATCAAAATTGTAATACTCAATATATACTGAGAGCAAAAGATGAATACAAGTCACGTTTGACTTCTGCAATTGCAAGAGGTGCTCAAAGTGGTTCCCATCAGCGTCCAGGCACTTCTGATCACGGCAAACTACTGCATGAGCAACGCTGACCAAAGTGTCCACTTGTATACATGTTTTTGGCACCCTGGTATTTTTAAATTCTCCATATCTATTTATTTCAATATTGTGAAACCTGGCACAGAGGAATCCAGCTATGCTGTGTGACCAACAGAAACTGTAAAATAATAAATGGGGTGTTTAAGCCATGAAGTTGGTGGTAATTTGTTACGAAGCAATAGAGAACTAATCACCTGAGGTGATTTGGACAACAAACAAACAAACAAAAAACAACTCAGTTATTAACTCCAGGGATGGGAGCACAGGACTGTACCAAAGGAAAAATAATCATAGTGTAGGTGGTTTTCACCATGGCAGCAAATGCTCTGACAGCTCTGATGGTGGCTGCGTCCCCCGCCCTGGCAGCTCAGCCAGCCTGCTGACACACTCCTAACCTGCAGAACGCAGCAGAAATGGGGCCGAGCAACCTGCCAGGTGCAGTCCGGTTCTGTCCCGCGCTCCACAACACTCGCTCCAGAGCCCATTTTACTAGAGTTTGGCATTGGGTTTTCAGGAGAAGCACAGCCTTTCCACTTTCTGTTTCCTAATTATAGATTTTCTATTTACTACTGCCCCTTGTTAATACATCATCCTTAGGGACTTCAAGAAGAGGAGGAGTGGCTGCAGCAAGGCAAAATGTGGCCATTGCTCGGTTCCTCAGCCAGCATACCACCAAACTACACCACTCATCGCTGACGTGGACTAGACAACACACCAGCCTCAACAGTCATTACTGGAATCCAGGAAGGCGGGATATTTAAATATTTCAAGATAGGGAGGATTGCCAATTGCTGGTTGAAAACATGCCTCTTGTTCCATTTTATACCCTGGCAAGTTCTACGAAATTGATTTACTGTAAAACTCTAAGCAATCTGCCTAACATTTTAGTCTCCACGTTTCTACTCCAACAAACTTCAGAAATAATGTTTGGTTGAATGAAGAAATTTCTTGAAAATATTTCAACAAAAAATCTTCTCATGCCTAAAAAAAAAATCTTTCATCTTTTTAATTAAATCAACAAATACTTAAGGATAAGGTACTATGAGGTAAAAAGATATGACACAGCCCCTGTCCTCCAGGAGGTTATAATAAGTACTTAACTAAATATAAGGCAGGATAGAGTAAGTTCTATAAGAAAGGTTCAACACGAGGGATGGCACGCAGTTGGAAGTTCAAGAAAAAGCTGTACACAGGATTTGCATAACGTCTCCCAAACCCAAGCTTCCCGTTCCCTTTACTTTTATCTGCTCCAAAACCCTAGACCTTGTCTTCACCTGAAATTATTCCATCCTTCAGATCTTAAATGTTCACCCCTCTTTCAGACTAAGCTCTAGATCCCTGTTGGGGGAGG
>NW_017731490.1:2979413-3000552 GCF_001890085.2 Hipposideros armiger | reverse complement strand
CAGGGGGTTGTGCTTCAATCCAGCCAATCTGACTATACGGCTTGTTCCCTGACTCGAGAGATTTTATAACCCAGCACAGGCAATGAAACGGACACAAGTCATTGTAATGTAAGATGGACTATTCAAAGCAGAAGAGATGCTATGGAATGCTATGGAATGCTATGAAATGTCATTTCTCCAGCACAGAACATTTAAACTCTTTCTCTTGTGAATAATGGGATAAAGGCTGTTTGAGGGGGATCTCAGAGAAGACAGGGACTGTCATCAAGTGGAGACAGAGGGATGGAAACATGGGGCCAGGCTGAAGGCTATCAAGTGGTCATCTGCTGCCTAGTGACAAATGTGAAAAGTCAGGATGGAGCCGAACAGGGACAACCCTGAACATAACGACTTTTAAAATAAGATTATTTCATTTGGTTATTACTTCTACAGCGGCATACACTAAGAATTAGGTTTGTTTGCTGGTTTGTTTTTACTTCCTGGTGTATAACTCTACTATTTATATTAGGAACATACATTTTTTTAATATGGAAATTATCAATTACTCAACTGGCACAGTAGCAAGAAATCTTAATGTCTATTTATGAAGGACTACTAAAATATCAGGTTTAAATGGCAACTCACCATGATAATTTATTTTCTCCAAACTACATCATTCTTATTTTATTCAACTGTTACATAAAACTTATTTAAAGCCTTAATTTTATTTCACTATGACTTTAATGCTTAACTAGTAGCATAACTGAGTGATCACTTTGTGTGTCGGGCACTATGTAAGCACTTCATGTATTTTATCTCATTTGCGCCTCCTCTCAACCTCACATGCTGAACACAGCCACTCCCCTGGAATGTGCTGGAACTGGGATACGAACTCTGTCTGAAACCAGAACATGGATTCTCAGCAACTATATAGAAATTCTCTCTCTCTCGGTCAGGGAAAGGTTTATAAGGTGAAAAGTATTAAGAAAGGGGGGGAAATCCAAAAATTTGAGTTTATTAAATGTAACCAGGTTAGATTTAACATTTCATTTTAAGTGGAATGAAAGAAGAAAGGAAGGAAGCAAATACACTAGAACCTTCCTATTCGATCGTCCTGAGGGGACATGTCATGAAACTGATTTCAATAGGCCTCCTTGGGACTTGGTGCAAAACGGATCAGACTCACGTGGAATTCACAGGAGAGCAGGAAGGCCATAGTGAGCCCTACGGCAAACACAGTTTATAGAACCGACATCATAAACCCACCCACAACCCCAAGTGCTGGCAACTGGTATTCTCTCAAATTACCTTGGAGTCCTTTGCATAATAAAGTGTCCGGCCTCGAAGTTTGAAGTAGCGTTTTTTCCACCTTTGGAAAGAACTGGTTTGCTTCAATAGTTGTCCCTCTTTGATACTGGTCTGGGGAGAAACAGAAGCACAACGACATGAGCAAATGAAATTCAAAACCAAATAGAGTTCCGACTTCATGACACAGGATCATTAACATTTTGAATACTGTTTCCCATGCCCTACAAATTACATGAGAGAGTGTTTTCTTCTTTCTGTTCAGCCAGGGGAGCACACGTGCAAAGTCCCAAGGAGCAAAGGTGACTATGACACAGTTCCCCGGCTGCTGAGTAGTCACAAATAGTGCAGAAGGCACATGCACACACACTAATGCTTACAATACAGTGTGATGTGTACACTGACCTTATACAGTAAGAGTTCAGTACAGGGTGGGAAGGGGACAGGCGCAGTATAACGTAATGAGTAAGAAAGGCATGGGTGGGTGGGCTGGGTGGCTCATTGGGACGCTAGCTCTGAGCAGCAGGGCCCCGGTTCGGATCCCACATGAGGGCCAGTGACACTGCGCCCTCTACAGCTAAGATGGTGAACAACAGCTCGACCTGGAGCTGGGCTGCTGTGAGTCACCGGTGATGGCATAGGCTGCAGTGGGGCTGCCATAAGCTACCGTGAGTAGCCAGCAGTCAGCGTGAGTGGTGGTCCAATGGCCGGCAACCCATCTGCCTCACCCGGGAAGAGCGCAATGGTCACAATACCAACATGAGCCAATGAAGCAACATCCTCCACAACTAGACTGAAGAACAAAAGAACAGCAACTTGTCTGCTCCCCTTCCCCGATTTAGAAAACAAAGGCATGGGCTTTCCATCCCCATGACCATTTTTACAGCTGGCAATTCGTACTTCTTCACCACTTTCACCTTTTTCACCCAATCCCCAACCCCTTTCCCATCTGGTGAGCATCATGAATATAGTTGATAATACTGTAATAAATACTGTAATAATACTGTAATAACTACGTATGGTGTCAGAAGGGTACCAGGCTTTATCAGGGTGATCACTTCACAAGGTATATAAATGTCTAATCACTATATTGTACACCTGAAACCAATATAATATTGTCTATCAACTCTGATGGAAAAATAAATTTAAAAAAATGAAATTAACAAAAAAGAAAGACATGGGCTCTGGAGCCAGAAACCTTGCGTCCAGCTCCTGGCGCCACCACTTAGTAGCTGGCTGAGCTTAAGCAAGTTACTCAACTTCCTTATACCTTTATTTATTCACCTATAAAAGGGGGTGGCAGCTTACAGGGCTGTTGTGAGGAATAAATTAACAGCATGTAAAGCCTTATTGCACGGCACATAGTAAGTGCTCATTAAACGTCAGTCATCGGTCGCCATGTGTTGCTGTGACACACACACACAGTCAAGGCACTGAGCATGCAGACCAGAGAAGGAAGGGCCGCTCTCCCTCTGAGGAAGTCAGAGGTCCTTTCCCAGAGGACAGCCTGGGGCAAGTCGCAAAGGAGTTTACCAGAATGACAAGGCATGGGAGAGAGTATTCGAGGTGTGTGCAAAGGTAGCAAGGTTTAAAATGGCAGGGAAATTTGGGGGATCTTCAAAAAGCTTTGGTTTATAAATGCAGGGTAGGACTCACAAGGGGAGCAGCAGGAGTGGCTGGAAAAGGCAGGCAGGGGCTCTGGGCCTCTGGGTCGGACCCCGTGCTGGGCATTTTACGACGCAAGTTCATTTCATTGTCACCAACACGATACCGGAACCCCTGTGACGTCATCTAGCATCTCCCTACTTGGCGCCCTCCCTCCACGGCGGTGCTTTGCTTTTAAGCAGGCGTGCACGCGCCTTCCTCAGGTCTGGACACGGCCACTGTCTCCTTGACTGCTCTTCCCTCAGATCTCCATCCACCTGCTCAACTCCTCCACCTCCTTCAGTTCTCTGACCTTCTCAACGACGAGGTTGACCTCATTGACCTCAATTTAATACAGTAAAATGTTCTCCATGTTTTCCTCCATCTTATTATTCCTCTCCCCAAAGTACACCTTCTAACGTATAGTGTAATTTATGTATTTATTATGTTTATTGACATGTGTTTATTATGTTTACTGTTACCTGTTAGAAGGGAAGATCTCTGAGTTTATTTTATCTAATAAAGTTAAATTTTGTGTTTCATTTTAATTGGGAGGAAAGAGGAAAGGAGGAAACTAAACTTACGGCAAACTAAACTTATATCCTTGCTATGAAGACATGTCATGGGATGGACTCAAATATATCCCCTTGGGATGGGGTCCAAGATGAATCGCATTTACACTGAGTCCACGGAAGGCCTTTAATGCTATAGTGAGCCTCCAAGACAAAAAACTGCTCAAAAAGACCAAAATTTTAAATCCATCCCACTGGTTTGCACACTGATACAGCTTAAGTGCCAAGCACATCTTCGAGCACACACGATATGGAGAGCTATATAAATTTACCGCAGGTACTGAGATGAAACCCATGTCTATCTGACTCCAGAGTGTATGCCCCACTTTTACAGTATACTCTCTTCTATTATCGATAAGACGTGAAATATTGGAAAAAGTTTGCTGTCACCAACAAGGTAGTTAATTACATTAATACTTACTTTCTAATTTCACTAAGAGATTTTCTCTATAGCTTGCTCAAAGCTGTGCTCCAGAAATTGTGAGATCCTTAAGATTTAATGATAACAACACGTTCTTTTGACACGTTGGTACCAAAGAGCTCAGTCTGGACTCCGACAGAGACATCAAGCCAGGCTTTGCCACAGGCTGACAGTACGAATCCGAGCAAGTGACTTCAGCTCTGCGCTCGCTTCCTCTCCTAAAATATGCGAGTAATAATACCAATTTCACAGGCTTGTTGCATCCAATTTAATTATAAGAGAATGCCTGGAGAGCACTTAGCACACTGTCTGGGTTACAGAAAACACTCAATAAATGGCAGAAAGCGTTATTATTATGGTATCATTATGCTATTAAGATCAAGGAGTATTTGCCAGGCACCAAATTAGAAGAGCTTCTTGGAAGAAGAGAGTAAGTGTTCCGGGGCCACTGTGAGGGCAAATAATGGCTGGAACAGGAGGAAAGCGGCCAGCGATGAGGCTAAGGGAGCCCAGGGCCCGGAGCTGTGGCGCAGTGGGGCGTTTGCTGTTTAAGTGCAAAAAGCTACTGAAATGTTTGAAGCAGCAGAGTGAGAATGGGGACATGGGTGAGAACGGAAGTGGGGGACTCGGGAGGGGGCTGCTGCTAGTCCGAGGGGGAGACATGAAAAGCTCCTCGAACTAAGGCTCCAGCATCACTGAGACGGAGAGAAATGGAGCAACTTGAGATGTTATTTGGGAGGCAGAATTTTCTGGACTTACTGATAGGCATGAAGGGCAAGAGAGAGAAAAGAACCAAGGAAAAGTCTGCGCGTTTGGCTTGAGCAGCTAGATGCAAAAGAATGAGGGGAAGGGATATGGGGATGAGTTCCATGCAAAGCTGAGCTGATGTTGCCCAGGACTGAGAGAGTCTGCAGTTCTCCAGCTCAAATACAAAGTATCGAGACGCTATGAAAAGATAACTTACCCAAAGAGCAAATCATTTGGAAATTCAAACTATAGAAGTGAATGCATTGTGATTTTCGTAAAGTTCTGTTTTAGGCCATGAGGAAAACAACATACAATGTTTGGTCTATTAGTGTTCTATAAGCACTGTTTTAAGAAAGCCTAAGTAACCTACTTCATTCTCTGCATGGTTATTAGAGTAATTTTCTAAAATGAAAACCTGATTATATTGTGCCACTGCTTAAAGCCCATCATTAGTTCTCTATTGCCTGCAGCTTGAGGTCCAGACGCCATCTGTACCAGAGGACCCTGCCTGCATCACGCCCTCAAGCCCCAGGGCCGGCCCCTCCCACACGCTCCCCTCTGCCCTAAATGTCCTCTCCTCAGTCTGCCTTCTGGAAAGCTCCCCTTCATCTCCACTCTGACCCAGGCCGCTGCCCTGTGAAGGCCTCTCTGACCTCTAGGAACAAGAGGCCACTCCCGCCTCTGCCTCTGGGGACGCCCTCAGCCTATCTGTGTAACAGCCCCTATACCACTCAGTGGCTTTGGCTTACAGGCCTGTGGTCCCACCATGCTGAGACCTTTGTAAGAGCGAAGACTGTGTCCTCCTTAGTTTAGTAACATTGCCATCTAACACATTAGCTGACACCTCACGGTCTCCGGAGATGTGAAAGAACAACTTTCAGCTCAAGTGTAAAACAGGGTGTAAGATAACTGTATTTTCAAAGAATGAGAGAATTAGAAAACAGGAAATAGCGGCTGGAAATGATTTTATGGTTTCTGGCATTCAGCAGGTCTGAGCCTGCTTCTTTTCATGCTTATAAAACCAGCAGCTACAAAGCACAAAGGTGTGTGTGCCTCAAGGTGCACTCCTGGGGGGGGGGGGGGGGTGATGCTGGGCGGAGGGACAGGAAACCGGCTGTCTAGCTCAGTTTTAAGAATATGGCTAATTTAGAGATGATCCTTACATCATCACTTTCAAAGCAAATAACTTATCTGGGTTTTCTTTTTTTATATATAACTTCATATTCTTTAAATCTTGTGTAAGCATGGATTAATCTGCAACATGTGAGGCTGCGGGGAACACGAAGATACGTAAGATAAACTCCCTGTCAGCGTGCATTCACAAGCTTCTCTATGTTCTAACATACCAACAGTTAATTTTAGATCCTTGAAGGAAAAAAAGAAACAAGAAAAATCATTCTGAAGCTAGCTTGCTTTCCTCTAAGAGATGCGATTTAAAAGATTTAAGTAGGAGGCAGTTATTCACATGAAAGTTAATCCTCAAAATAAACTTCTGTTTATATATGGCTAGTTAAACAAATACTTGTTACAAAAGAAGGACCATAACAAAAAATGATTAATTTGCAACAGCTTTAGCAAATATAATCACATAATCAAAGTGTGGTTCACAGAAAAACATATGTGGCTCCAAAAATCTCTAAATAATGAGTATACTAAGTGAAGAAACAAGGAAATATTCTTTAAAATCATAGTATTTATTATAGTCTATATTTATGTTCAACTAGAATAACAAATTGAAGTTAGTAATAGATATAAGAAAGTTATGATCAGAGTTATAATTACAAATCTATTAGAATGAAGTATTAGATATTAACTTTATTTTGTTCACCATCTCTAGGATAAGGGATACACTCTCCCCTCCCTCCAGAGAGGGTTTAGAAACATTTAACTGCCATCTAGTCATATAATCTGGCAGATACTATAATAGTTTTATACTGACTCTTATGAAAAATCAGTAAGCCATATAGACTTCAACTGTATTCTGAAATCCCAGTTTCCAAATATGACACACAAAAAGTTTAATGAACTTGGCTTTGAAAAAGTTATTTCTTGCAAGATCTCTTATCTAGCTGGCTTTCTGAGGCTGTTTTGAGTCCACTGTCTAAAAGCTGTGGAATTGCTCATTTCACGCCTCTTGCTTAGAGCAACAAAAGCAATTTCTCTTTTAAATTAAACACACACCCGGGTGCTCTGGGATTTCACCTAAATTCCCAGAAACACTTCTGTGTCACAAGTTGAAGCTACTTAGATGGAATACTACTTCACTGTCCTGAGGAAAGTGCAACTTTACAAATAGCCATTCAGTGAGGTTTTGTGCAAAACTAGAAATCTTTGAAAAATCAGTTGTGATATGATGAGGTGATGTCAGTGATGGCACATTTTTTACAGATGCCTTCAAAAAATCCAGAAGAATCTCTCGCTTCTTGTCCCAACATGACCCCCAATTTCTCTCCTCTAAGGAATGGGAATGGAATTTGTTGTGATGGCAGATGTGGATTGTTATGGACTGAATATTTGTGTTCCCCCAAAACTGAAATCTTAACCCCCAATTTGATGGCTTGAGGAGGTGGGGCCTTTGGGAAGTGATCAGGTCATGAGGGGGAGCCCTCGTGACTGGCTTTACAGCTCTTATAGGAGACCCCAGAGAGTTCACTCGCCCCTTCCACGTGTGAGAGCTCAGCTAGAAGATGGCTATCTACAAACCAGGCAGCAAGTCCTCACCAGACACCAAGTCTGCCAGTGCCGTGATCTTGGACTTCACAGCCTCCTAAACTGTGAGAAATCAATATTTGTTGTTGAGCCACTCAGTTTAATGTATTTGTGTTATAGCAGCCTGCACAGTCTAAGACATGGGTCTATATTTTGTATGTAGTCATTTCCTTCCTATCTTTTTAACTACTGTCTATTCCATCCTCCCAAACAGAGAATTTTTCTTTGCCATCTACGTTTCCTAATCCACTTTGCCATATAAGCTCTAGGAAAGCTGTCTCTGCCTTCCTGGTTTCTGTACAAAAACTCTACCATCATCAGTCTATTTGACATTCTTTCATGATAAGCCTCTTTAGTTTTACCTGTATGTTACTATGTGCTATGATACATGAGACAATGGATTTGAAAGAATACATAATTCTTTAAAAACATGGTATGACAAGATATTATCAATATTCATCCCAATAAGCACTATTTATTACAGAAAAGGTTTTACCTCTTCGATCCATCCCTTTCCACTCCTCCTGACATCGTCTTAGTTCAAGCTCCTCTCATTCTCCTGAACTCAGCAGCTCCCTGAATGTCCTCCCTGCTGTCAATTCCCCCCCCCCCCCCCCCGCCCCCGACTAGTCCGTCCTTCCCGCCATGGACAGAATTATCCCTGGGAAACAGATCTGACGCCACCAAATTCTGCCTTGATATGCTCAACGCCTTCCTATCACCCACGGGGTCATTCCAGACTTGTTACCTGGGCACAGGGACCCTTCCTCCCACAAGTGGCCACCTTCTTAACAGCTTCATCTTCAGCAGTCTCCTCCTAAGAGCTCCTAACAGTAGAGTAATAGAGAAGTACTTGCTAATCCCCAAATCCTCCATGTTTCCCTATGTCCAAGCTTTTCATGAGGTCTTCCTTCTACTCATAATATTGTCCCCTGCCCCACCCCATCCCATCATCCTTCAAGGCTCAGGCCACCGTCACATCCTAGGTGCACCCACAGCTCTAGGAGCACACATAATTTACAGCATTGCTCATTGTATAGGAATTTGTTTAAATCTGTGTGTCCTGTATCTTTTCTAATCCTGCAATTGGCCATGTAGCTGATACTAAGAAAATAATTGATACATGTTAACTGGTCTATAGAACAATCAGAAAACAAAAATGTTAAAGGATTAAAATTTTTCTTTGATGAGAATTTGAAGAATTTAATGGAGAAAGCTATTTCAATGTTTCTTTCCAGCAAGTCAGCATACTGTCAGAATGATAAAAGAAACAGACCCGACTCCTATAAAAAGCCCTGGGGTGGGTTCCACTCCTGTCTTCACCATTTCCTACGTTTGTGACCTCAAATAAGTAATTCGATCTATAAACATAAATTTTGCCACCTGTAGGGTGAGGATAAATATCACCCACACTGTATTCCTCAGGCTTGTTAGCCTGAAACAAAATGATGTGTAAATATCTTTCATAAACTCCCAAATGTTATATAAATACAAAATATTATAAGGAAAGGACTCTTTTAGCAAGTCATACTTTTGGGAAAAGGTGTTGCAAGTGGGACAGACACAAGTTTTAAAAAAAAGATAACATTCCTGAACAATGGCCCAATGCTTATATTAGATAAATTATCGCACAAAGACCATGTGTAACCACATAAAGTTATACATACAGTGCCAAAATGTGTACAATTCTTTCAACATTAAACGTAAGAACAGAAATCACTCATAAAATTGTATTTAATGTAATAATGGATCAGAGTTTGCAATTGCTGTGTATTATTATTTTACTTTTTAGAGATCATCAGTCTTGTTCACCAGTAAGAATTAGAAAATGATGACAGTCGCGGATGGATAACACCACCTGGAGGCCACTGTCACTTCAAAATTCAATTAGCCCGAATGACCCCCCCCCCCAACGGGAGCTGAGTGACAGCAGGGCCACGCCCACCTTCTTCATGACCGGAGCCCCCAGCCCTTCTCACAGCTCCGAGCACAGAGAACGGCTTTTAATAATTATTCACAGCACAAACCAAGGAAGTGAAGACTGACGTTCAAATAAAGCAGCTGAAGTGTCTTTTGGGAGAAACCTGAACGGGACGCTATCTTAAGAGCCTGGGCAGGAAACTCAACAAGCATTCTGAGAACTGGGCAGAGCTGCTTACTTTGTGGCCATCTCTTTCTCCTTTGCAAATGTCTCTGCAGAAAATACAAGCATTTAGTTGTTGACTACTCTGCCCCCACCCTCCACCCCCAAATGGAAAGCCATTCTGTTTTTATCCAGTACCATTTCATTATTAATGAAGACCATCTATCTCATCAGCATTTATACTGCATTCAGGTGGAATACAAGGCACATATACCTTTAAAACGGGTAAATCAACTATTATTTGTAACAGATTTTCCATCTTTCCATACTTGATCCAACAGGTGAGCTTACATAATTAGGCTTGAAAAGTGGTCACGCACAAACCCACATCTGACCCTTCATCACATGTTCACACTTTATTGTCTATGATAACATTGCTTTTTCCCCCCTTTTCTTAGCCTTTCTATATATTTTTGTGTGGTTATAAAATAGCTGTTTTTCTCCATGAACATGCCAGAACTTACACGGAGTGGTTACTGCCCCTCATCCTATGGCTCTGGAAGACAGGCCATTTGATCTCATTCCAACTCAGTCTGTCAACCTCTTTTTTACCATCCACCTGTTAGGCTGCTTCAAGCCTGGCTTTTCACCAGCTGCCAGAATTTCCCATCCATTCCTCTTGATTCCAGGCCCTTTTGGCTTTGTGCCTTGCATCCCTCTTTCCCCTCTGACTTGTGTCCCACCAAGCATTTCTTACTTTCTTAAATTGGAGCTCTTCACTGAAATGAGTGAATGTATTACCTGAAGCTTTATTAAGTACGCCAGTTGTTCTGAACTCTAGCAGGCTATCTGAAGCACATGAAAAGCTTGCAGACATTAACAGCTGGGAGGTTTTGATTCAATACGTCTGGAGTAGGCATAGGAACCTGCGCATATTAAAATCTCTTTCGGTGACTGTAACTGTCGTCCAGGCTTAATAAGCACTCTCATAAAACAACATTAAGTATAATAATTGTGTAAGTCCTTTAAAAGATCTAATGCAGCACGTCTGGATCTTTTTTCATTCACCTTTGATAAGAACCATTGGTTCTTATCTGGCTTTGAGCTTGGTGTAAAACTCTCCCTGAAACACATCTTAGGGAGGTACTGCATCTCCACACACTCAAAATGTCTCTTTCTCTGTGTGGAGCCCCATTAACAGGCCACTCCTACCCTTTTCTACCCACCGGCTCTGCTCCAGGGCAGCTCGGGGAGTCATTCGGGTCTAATAATTGAGCGTGCCTCCTAGAGCTCTTCCCTTCGTCCCCTTGAGAGCGAGTTGCCCACAAGAGACCAGGCGACTTTCAACTACCATTTAGAGAAAAACCAGGCTTGATTTGCAGAAGACTAGAACCAGGCTTCTGGGTGAGGGACTCGAGGCCTGGGGTTGCACTGAACCCTGCCATGAACTGGGAAACGCAGGGAGCGGGGTAGTGAACAGCGGCCCTCGCTGCTTATCTCCCCCTTTCTTAACGTCTCCAGCCTGAACCACCCTCACAGCCTGTGCTGGCACCAGCCTGACTCAGCCAGGAAAGCAAATGCTGGCGAAGAACCATGGTGGGAACCGTGCAAGGATGTTTCAGACAGGAGCCAAAAGATAATGCAGTAAGACGGACGTCCCAGCTTACGGAAATACGGGAGTAGGCTGTTTCTGGGACCGGTTTTAATGATGATGCAGTAAGGTGATGCAGGTGCTCTGTCATTTACAACATCACAAATCGTTTCCCTCTCTGTTACCTGCCACTGGGAGCAGCTGCTAAGCAGTCTTGTGCACCAGAATAACGGGAGGGTGCCTGCCCGGCACCTGAGCAGCTGAGCCTCTCCACCCTCAAGTTCCTCTGAGGCACTCACAGCTCCAAGAAAGACAGTTCTGGGCCGGCCCAGTGGCACGCTGGTTAAGAGCTGGCTTGGGACGCCAGAGGCCCCGGCTCGGATCCCACATATGAGGGCCAGTGACACTGCCCTCCACAGCTAAGATGCTGAACAACAGCTCAACCTGGAGCTGGGCTGCCGGGAGTCGCCGGCGACGGCGTGGGCTGCAGTCCCTGTGGCAGTGGGTTGCCGTGGGCTACCGTGTGTAGCCAGCAGCCAGCGTGAGTGGCCAGCAGCCGCAGTGAGCGGCCGTCCAGAAGCCGGCGACTGATCTGCCTCGCCCAGGAAGAGTGCAATGATGGTGCTAACTTGGGCCAGTGAAGCAACGTCCTCCACAACTAGACTGAAGAACAAAAGGACAGCAACTTATCTGTTCCCCTTCCCCCAATTCCCCAGCGCTGTTCCCATCCCCCCAATTCCCCAATAAAAATCTTAAAAAAAAAAAAAAGACAGGCAGTCCTGACACTATGAGGCAACATGACTATATGCATTTAATATAATGGTATTAACACTCTTACAACAGTCTGGGCACTTCATATTCTAGAAGTTTGTGAAATGGTTTCACTTGTTCTTATTCATATACAACCACTACTGTTTTGTTTTATAAAAAGTTTTCAGGGTCAGCCAAGAGGCTCTGTTGGTTAAGAGTTAGCTTGGGAGTACAAGCTCTGAGCAAAAGGGCCACCAGTTCGATTCCCACATGGGCCAGTGCCGCTGCGCCCTAGCTTGAGCTGCCACTGAGCTGCCAACAGGTGACCGGATGGCTCAGCTGGTGAGAGCACGTACTCCGAACAAGACTGCCTGTTCGATGGTGGGCTACGCCCACCCGCAGCTAAGACTGAGCACAGCTCCTTGAGCTTAGAGGCCACGAGCTGCCAACAGGCAGCCAGATGGCGACTGGCACCCTCCACAACTAAGACTGAAGAACAACGACTTGGCTGGTCCCACTCCCCAATTCCCCAACACTGTTCCCCTCCCCCAATTCCCCAATTAAAAAAATATTTTTCCAGAACTAATTGTTCACTTTTACACACACACACACACACACACACACACACACACACACACACACACACACACAGAGTGTATTCAGCTTGTCTGTGTTGCGAGAAAGTGTGTGGTCATCCGCATTACACAGGCAGCACATCCCCTCTGGTGCTGTGCGTACAAGCTCTTGTGAAGTCAAGTGAAACGTAAAGCTCTAGAAAGGGCTGTGGTTCTACAGAGTTCCATCGCCATGCTCAGCCCAGTGCTGCAGAAGGCTTTCTATCACAACTCCTACGACCCTCCCCCGTCCAAAAAGAAAAAACACTGAAACTGTCAAACAAAAGCCAGAATGCTGCAGCGTGCACAAGCCCTGACAAGTGGCCAGGTCCCTCCTCAGGAAACTGAGGGACATAGGAAGCAGGTACGATTTCCCTAAACTGAGTGAGGTGTTCTGAAACCTTTGAATGTACTTGAAGTATCGTCATCATTTTGTTGGAAATACTATGAACTCTAATATTTGGGACACACATTTAAATAGAAATTAATGCATTCTAAAGCAAAATCATGGCGATTACCCAACATACTCTAAATGCCCTCTATATCAATAAGCCATCTAATGATGAGAATGCGTACTTTATTCCTACGCTGGTTTGTCATTTTCTTCAGAAAAGCTATGGATATAATTACCTTCCTGAGACTCCAGTTATTCTGTGAACTTTTTATTTGTGAATTCCTAAAATTAACCTTTCTCTCCATGTTTAATATGTTCCTTCTTTAGGAGTTTCTAAATGTTTTTTTTTCTAACACATAATATTAAAGAGATGAAAAATACATGATTCTATAACATGCTATTATACTTTTATTTAAAAGAAGATACAAAATGTGCACGTTATATACACATCAGGTATGCTTCCCCCCCACCCCCCATAAAATACAATGAACTACAACATATTACCACAGGGTGGTAGTGCTGTCATGCCCAACGCTCGAGGTCTTCCTTTCAGAGCCAGGAACATAGATGGGCCTTTTGTCCGAGTTAGATAAATCCTTGCCAATACTCGTGAGTGGCACATAGTAACTCTGCTGTTAAAGGATAAAAAACAAAATCTATCCTTCCAACTCTGAGCTTACTTCTTCCTTTATTAAATACCCTTACTCACTTCTAAGAATAATCCCTTTGTCCACACATGACATGTTGATGTAACCACTTTTCCACATGGCCACAATGACACAGCTATTCTGATGTGGGGGCATTTTGATGTGGCCTAAAATAAACCACTGAACATTACATTTATTTTTTGAAACTAGTAACTAAAGTGCAAAATAGACAAGCTCACGCCATGCCTGGGTCTCATACCACGGCTGCTCTCCCGGTGTCCCCAATCCCAGAATGCAGTTCGTGGCTGAGGTAGGAGCTGGGGGTCAGGACACGGCCAAGGCTGGGGCGGGGCGAAGCTCCCGCAGAAGGCGCACACAGAAGATACGGCGACTAGCCACACACAACGAGGAGTCATATGTTTACCACATCGATGTATCTCAGAAAGGGCTAGCTAGTAGCCATTCTATGCAAAATATCTGCTTATTCTCTGGGATTTAAACTGTAGTTTCAATAATCTGCCTCTCAGATTCTCTGGTTCGTTCCCAGCGATTACCTGGGTCCCAAACGCATGCCAGATTTCTGCGAAATCGTACGTAGGTAGGTAGGTAGGTAGGTAGACAGACAGACACAATATGTTACATTTAACATCACAAACTCCACTCTAATGATGGTTTCGATGGGCGGGACTGATAATCCTAGAAGGATAACCCTGTTCTAGTAGATTTTTAAAAACACTCAATTGTTCACAGAAATGAATAAAATCAAAAGTGACTGTCATGTGTGATTAGGACAGGTCAGAGATGAAGGCTGTGCACATTACCAGGTGAATCAGTAATACAACCATACACACATCGTATCACGTCGGTTCTACACTTGGTCATAACAGTATGCTCCTCTATTTGGATCCACCCCCCGTCATCCATTTAGTCCTCCTCTGAGATCTTTCCTGCCCTATTCTCCCCCCTGAACGCCTCCCCTTTATGCTACTTCTGTACATTGTCTGGACTTCTCTCCGCATTGTAGTGTAATAATCTGTTGACATGGCTCACGGAGTGCAGAGCTGTGGTCTGGGTGCAAACCACGGTGACATGGCTGACAAGCTGTTGGAGCCCTTGGGCAAATTACTTACCCTTTCTGTGCCTAAGTTTCCTCTCCTGTAAAATGTGCATAAAATGATGGTATCTAACTCGCAGGGGTGTTGTGAGGACGGAATGAGTCAGTGCATGGAAAGCGCTGACAACAGCTACCGACACGTCATGCTCTGTAGACGTCAGCTGTTCTTACGTTGCTCTTGTCCCTGCCCTTCTTCAGGAAGTGACTGTCCCACAGGCAGGATCATGCTGACTGCATCTTTGTGCCCCCAGTGCCAAGCACCATGCCCATCACCTCAGGGGTCCTGCTCCCTTGTGAAGCGGAACTGAACCTTTCCTCCCGTCTTCCGTCTCCGATAGTTCCCTCTCCACCTGTTCCTTCCCCTTCGCTTGTCTGATCTTAAAAAGTAAAGACTTTTTTCACCGCTTGATTAGATCCCAGGTCACAATCTATGCCTTCCTCTCCATAACTATAAAACATCTTTAAAATATATACAGAGGCTGCCAAAAAAATGTATACACATTTTAAGAAAGAAAGAAACTATTAAAATTGTAATACTCAATATATACTGATAACAAAAGATGAATACAAGTCACAGTTGACTTCTGCAATGACAAGAGGTGCTCAAAGTGGTTCCCATCAGTGTCCAAACACTTCTGATTACGACTGCTTGAGCAACGCTGACCAAAGTGTCCACTTGTGTACATTTTTTTGGCACCCCCATATATTCTTGCTGCCTTTTTCCTTTTCTTCAGCCTTACTGCATAGCTTTCACTCTTTCTTCAAGAAAACTACCCCTTAGCTATTTCCAATTATACCCTGCATGCCAAATCTCTGGGTGAACTTATCCTTCACATTGCTCCAATTATGTCCTTTAAATATATGCATAGCTCCTAAAAAAAAACAAAAAATACTCCACATTTTTCTCAATTTTCCACTCCAGCTCCATTTACAACTGCTTATCTGACATGTCCACATGGAGATGCTATCATCACCTGAAGCTCAACAAGTACATTTTATTTCATGTAACATATGTCTAAGTATAATAGGAAAAGCGTTAATCTGGTCCAGGAAACCCAGGTGCTCATTCGGAAACTGCCAGTAAATGACTACCCAACCCTGAGTGGAGTCCCTTACCCTATCCGGAATTCAAAGTGAACTCAGCACCTCCCACGGCAACTTGACTCCTCTTCCTGTGACCCCGTCTGTTAGCAGCAGCATTTTCCTAAGCACACAATCCCCAAACTTCCAAACTTTTATTCTCCCTGGCCCCTAAATTCGTCACTCTTCTATCAAAATGTTTTCGAAATCGGGTCTTCCTTTCTGCTTCTACTGCCAGTGCCCCATGTCTAGTAACTTCGGTGTTGCTCCCCTGGACTTAGCAGGTCGCTTCCTGTGAAGGCATGAAGACCATGCTGGGGACGAGCGCGGGCTCAGCTCCTGACGGCCACCAGCATGAACACTAAATTTGGAAGTCACGCTTCTCCTTCAAGTTTGGCCCAAGTATGGAAAGCAACTCTTAAAAGCCCATAATAAAGTGGAGGCAAAACAGAACGCTCAACCAAGTCTTTACCAGAAAGGCTGGCGATACCAAAAGGGACGAAACGCAGAGAGGACCATGCCAGGCAAGGCGAACGAAACACTTCCTGTCGTCCAGGCCTGCAGCCCAGACGGACCACAGGACCTCTCTGTCCTGGCTCCCCCAGCAGGTGCCCACCAGGCACCCCGTACCATCAAGGGGCACAAGCTGAGAGAGGCACCACACTCCAGGTCTCCAAGCCAAAACCAAGTTCAGGGCCGCGCTGCTAGCCTGTTAGGGCGTGTTCTCCCAGCGGTCCCTCCGCTCACTGGGACGCTGGCTACGGAGGCAGGCCTCAGCTGAACCCCACCACCCGCGGCAGTCACCTGTCATTCCTAAGAGAAAGTCGCATGGACATAAACATGAAGAACACAGATCCTTCCTTCCACCCAACCAATTCTCCACGCTCCCGCCTTCCAGAATTGTTTCCTTACGATGCAGAGCTCACCCTGTCACTTCCGTGTTCAAAGGGTTTGTTCACAAACCACAGAATTAAACAAAAACTCTGCGTTTAAGACCCCTGGTGGTGGTCTGCATCTTTACTACTTTTGTAGCCCCCCCTCCAGCTGCAGCTTCCATCCCCACTTCCCTTGCAGCTTACGCTCCTGGCGTACTGGTCGACCTGGGCTTGGCTGAGCAAAACACACATCCTCCTCTTTTGCGGCCTTTGTTCCAGTGTCTTCCCACGGGCCCTGCATGCTCTTCCCAGGATGCTCCCCTTCATGACTCGCCCTGAAATGTGGGGCTTAACTACCCTCCTTTCCCAACGTGTCACCGGACCAAGCAAAGCTCGCGCATCTGC
Organism: Hipposideros armiger; assembly: GCF_001890085.2. NCBI lineage: Eukaryota > Metazoa > Chordata > Mammalia > Chiroptera > Hipposideridae > Hipposideros > Hipposideros armiger. The sequence continues at coordinate 2,983,622 of NW_017731490.1, read as the reverse complement.
AGTTCCACAGGTGCAGTCCTCCTGCAGCTCCGTTTGTAAAAGGTAATGGGTTCGCAGATGAGAGCAACGTGCTAAGATGATGTTGACTCTAAAGCGCTTATCTCTCTGGTTTTCAATATTGTCAGTGGTATATGAATCCTGAAAAATATATTACAGTCTGAGAATAAAATAAGGGAAAATGGGTCAAGTTACCCACTCGGTCTTCGGGAGGCTGGTTAACTCTTCCTCCTGATCCCCCAGAAGTCACAGTAGGATACACATTGTTTTATTTCTTCCTCATCCTACTCAAGTTCAAACCCACTTGAGAAAAGCTGTGTTGAAAAAAGGGGCTGTTTTTTGTTGCTGTTGGGATGAAATGGGACATTTCCCTTCTCTCTCACCAATTCATCTCTCCCTACACCTTGGATTCGTGTTAGGCCACAGCACATGCAGTACCCTTATTCTACGTCATTCTCTGCATAACACACGCTCGTCTGCTGACTTTGTACTGAGTCATGGAAGACTTTCCTGCTTGCTCCATTTCTCCCTTAGAAGGTGGGGCGAATAAAGTCTACTTCACTCAAAAGCCTAAGAAATAGATTCCTTACGTGCAGAGGTTAAACCAAGGTTTGATGAGTCGCATGTAAAATATATTGTATTTTACATATCTTTTCACTCATTTAACACATATTGAGTGTCTAACTACATGTCAGAAACTATTCTAAGCAATGGAGATAGAGCAGTAAACAAAACAGACGAAAATGCCTACCATCATGGAGCTAAGAAGATCATACTTAAGAATTCTAGAAAGGATTTTTAACAACAGCTAATTTCATTTAGTTTACCTACACATAAAAGGTGTCATACTCTAGTCATCTACTTATAAACCTTACTAAACTAGTTTCTAAGTATGACTGAAAAAATCTGAAAGCAACATGTGAAACAATAAATTTAAACGTTTAGAATAGTTTTCTACATGAGCAAGCAAGCAGCCACCTTAGAACAGCAGAATCAAAGTTCAAATGGGCTTTAAGAAGAAAATTTACCACTCACTTCCAAAAAGATACCCGTTGTTTTCTTTTATCAAATGTATAACCTTAGATTATAAAAGTTTAAAACCACACACACACACCCACACACACCCACACACACACACACACACACACACTACAAATTGTTTTAAAAGGCCAAGATTATGTATAATTTTTGTAAAAAGTACCTATGGAAAATTTTTTTTTAATTTTGTAATTAAAATGTTTTATTCATTTAAACTGCTTTACTACTAATACCAATGTTTCCTATGGTGGAAGGATGGCAAGTAACCAAACTCAGAGATGTTATGAGTAACTGTTAGCCTTAGGCATGAAATAGGACTTTGTTTAATAAAGAAATAGTCTCCAGATGGAAAGAGTGTATGCAGAGCGGAGAAAAACCTCTGTGTGAGAGAAACAGATAATAGCCTACCATAATCCATTCTCCTCTCCCCCAGACACTTGGCCTTCCAGCTACAAACTCCATTTCTTGTCCTCCCCTGCATGTGGCCGTGTGTCTTAAGTCGAGGCTAAAGGAATGCAAGTAGAAGTGATGGGTATGACTTCAGTGTCATCCCCTTATAGACACCCGACCTGGGTTTGGACTCCCCACTTTCTGCTGGCTGGCAATGGTGATGACTTGGGCAACCTTGGAAGCTGCCCAGTGACACTACATTTCCAGGTATGACATACTGAACATTTGTGTCTCCCGCAAATTCATATGTTGAAACCTAATCCCTAATGCTTGGGAGGTGCTTAGGTCATGAAGGTAGAGCCCTCATGAACGGGATTAGCACCCTTATAAAAGGGACCCCAGAGAGCTCCCTTGCCCCTTCTGCTATGTGAGGATACAGTGAGAAGACGGCCATCTGTGAACTAGGAAGCAGGACCTCACCAGACAGTAAATCTGTCAGCACCTTGATCTTGGACTTCCCAGCCTCCGGAACCATGAGAAATGTTTGTTGTTTATAAGCCTCCCAATCTATGATCTTTTGTTATAGTGGCCTGAACAGATAAGACACTAGGCTTTTTGCAGTTGGGCATCCCTCTGTGGCTAAGATCTTGCCAGTAGAATGTGAGCACAAGTAGCAGGCGTCATTTTGGTCTAAGCCTTTATACCGTCTCCGTGTTCTCTTCCACCATTTGCTGCCTGGAACCTAGAAATGGTGCCATAGCTTTGACCACTCAGGCAAGAACAAACCCGTGGGAAGACAGCGAAGAAATAACTATGGAAAGAACCAGGGTCCCTGAATGGCCTCACGCCACAGAGGCACCCAGTCCCCTCAGAAGCCTTCCTTGGACTGTGATACAAGAGGGAAACTTCTTTGTTTCCGAAGTCTCTGAATTTGGGCGTGTGGGGGTTGGGGGGTGGGGGTGGGTTCTTCGTTATTACAACTTGCCGGCTCTAACATTTAATAGATTGGAACCACTCCCCACCAGCTCTGAAACAAGTGCCTCTGAGCTGTTACTGGTGAAAGAGAAATAAACTTTTATATTATTTAAGTCACCATGGTTTGGGTTTTGTCACAGCATATTCGTGCACATATCCTGTATTCCCACCATCTCACCTGTAGTCAGTATATACAGAGGGCGCCAAAAAAATGGACCGGTATACACATTTTAAGAAAAGAAAAAGCTGTATTAAAATGGTACTACTCAGGATATACTAATAACAAAAGATGAACACAAGTCACGTGCGTACGTTTTTTTGGCACCCCCGGTATAATTCTAGGGACAGCTGCAAGAGCCGACCCAGCACCGACTTCCCAGCACAGCCTGACTGGGTTTCAGTGTGCACTCCTCTGCTGACCCGACTCCTGGTTCCTGCCAGTACAGAGTCATTCATTTACTCAACTGCTATGAGGATTCCTTTCCTCTGGCCGTCAGTAGTTAGTAGTTAGTGGGATGTGACCCAATTCCAGCTAATGAGATGTGATGGAGGTCTCCTGGAGTGGTGGGTGCTTTGGGTACAGTAGAAGAGAGCCCGTTTTCTGTCTGCTGTGTGCTGTGACAGCCGACACTTTCAGGCACTTCGCTAGGGCCACACCAACACAGTGAGGAGGCCCAAAGGCTCGGGAATCAGGGAATCACGGAATCACGGAGGGAACGGAAACAGAGCCTGCCCCTCCCTCCAGGTGCTCACATCATGATGTTTAGGGTTTTTGTTACCTGCGGCTGATGGCACCCTAACTGATAAAGTATAATGTGAGTCCCCTCCCTACCACTGAGTATGCGTAATAAATCCACCAGTCCTAGGAATGGGATAGAAATTATGTACTACCCCCACCCCAATGAAACGTTTAATTGCTATCACCCTAGTAGCATCGAAGGGCACCTGATACCACAGAAAACCAAAGAAAACTCAGCGAGTTAACCAGCAGTCTCCATTCCTTTACTTTTACTTAAAATGACAATCCACAAAACTATGAGGTTTGAAACCACCAAAACTACAAACCCCAAATAAAACATAACAATCTCCTCCTTATGCCAAACTAGAGTGCTTCCAGAAAAAAGCAAAACTCACATTTGCCTGATCTGCTTAATTCCTGTTCTTTCTCTTCAACCAGGCATACTGAGGTTATCTTTTCACTTACTTCTTATTCATTCTCCACACAATCTCTTAAGAGCTTTTCTCATCATTCCGTACTCTCATCAAACTCCAAGTCAGTGCAGCCATTGCCCTGAGGAATACAGCTCCACAGAGTACAAACAGCAAAAAAACGGTCTCTCTCTCCACTGTGCCTTTAACCCATCCCAAAGCCTCCTCATTCCTTGTCATGGATGGACTCTGTTCCCAAGCTTTTCCATTCATAAAAATTAAAAGTCCTTTGGTCACAGAAGCAACTTTATTTCAGGGGGTCACATGTCCAGCCCAAATTCCAGACTAGATTCACAGTGGACACCCCTCCCCTCCCCCAGCCGGGGCTGTTCCAGGCCCAGCGGGCGGCTTCTCTTGAACCTGGGGCTCCATCCTTCAATTCACCACCCACAGTGTCTGACTCCTGAAATGGAGCCTCTTCATGGGTTCTGAAGAGATTTTCCCTCTGGAAAGATTCTGCTGCACCTCCCAGAACTCAGGGGGAGCCTGGCCTCTAGGTGATCACTTAGCATGCACACCCCCTCCAGCCTCCACTGCCAAGGTCACACAGTCCCAGGCAGGAAAGGCTCTTGGGCGGGGCCACTCAATGACCCCCCCCCC
>NW_017731490.1:2928212-2979258 GCF_001890085.2 Hipposideros armiger | reverse complement strand
GTCCAGGTTCAATATCCCCACAGCCTCCAGAGGACACACATCATGTCAAGAGAGTCAAGTGGTCTCCCTCCAGCACCCTCCCTCAGCTGGAGGTGAGCTGAGGCTTCCCTTCCCTTCCTGCTCTCCCAGCTGGTCCTGGCCTCTTTAACTTGAATCACACCTACACGGGAGTGGGCTAAGGGTGCAGCCCTTTCTTAAGAATGTGGACATCACTGCCACCTATTGTTTTGTTTGCAGCCTCCTGGGGCCTCAGCCAAAACTGAAAGAACAAAACCCAAGCCAACATCCTGTTTTGCTTGTTTTTCCCAGTATCCAATATATGTGCTTGTTCCTAATTAGTCTTCCTCTAATGTCTAGAACAGACGCAGCAACTTTTTTTTACATACCTTTGATCTAGGTGTGTTTTCCCAAACATTTTTACACACACCTTTTTTTTTTTTTTACTTATCCATTGCCTTTCTCTGTCTCTCCCTCTTGCCACTACGAAACCTCTAGAATCAACTGTCTAAACTCATCACCTCTGTTTCTTCATCAAACACTTCCTCTGCTCATCTGCAAATATATTTCTCTTCTAGAAGTCCCTGAAACTGAACTCTCAAGTCACCTGTGACCTTTTAGACCAGTGTTGCCCAACAGAATTTTCCACAGTGATAGAAATGTTCCATATCTGCACTAATAGAATAGGCACTAGCTACCTGTGGCTACTGAGCACTTGAAATGTACTAGTGAGGCTGAAAAACTAAAATTTCAATTTATTTTATTTGAAATAGCCACACGTGGTTAGAGGCTACCGTACTGGACAGCACAGTTCTAGACAAATCCAGTGCTTTGTTCCCGATTCTCAATTTTCCATAACAAACACTACATCATTTGGTACTGCCAGCATTCTTCCAGGAAGCTTTCTGTATCCATTAGTTCTAGGAGACAGTTTTTAAAGAACGTTTAGAATATAAATCAATGGCTAAAGGAAGAGGCCAGTATGGGCTGGGGAAATAATGTGAATATATGCAGAGATTAATCAGCAAATGGTGTGTGCGCTGCAGAGCGGAGGAGGCAGGGGTGAAGAGGAGCAGAAAGGAGCAGACAAGGGTAGGGGTGAGTCAGGGTGGGGAAGAACTGGGTGGCTAGGCTAGAAATGAATCATACAGACTGCTGTCAGTGAGGGGGAAAATCATGGAAGTGAAAATTTTAGAGCAGAGAAGATGCTTACAGATGAGAAAACAAAGATTTGCTTAAGGTCACAGAATATTTTGTGGCAGAGCTATAGCGGATATCTAGGTTTACTTTCCCCTACAATAGGGTTTGACTTTCAAGCACTTAATTAAAAGGGTCCATGCTTTAAGAAAATTAACTCTGGCAATGGTATGCAAGAGATATTAGAAAGGGAGAGAGTGTAAAGGTGCTGAAGACCAACTCTGATAGTCTTGAGAGTCAGGCAGACTGAATTCTAGGAGATGGCTTTCAAAGAATTTCAGCAGTGAATTCTCAGTATATAAAGTATGTGAGACGTTTTATTAAAGTAAATTCAACTTTAGGTTTAAGTTGGCAAAACTGTGTACAGGCACACCTCAGGCAAATTGTGGGTTCATTTCCAGGCCACACAATAAAGTGAATGAGGCAATAAAGTGAGTCAGACAGTTTCTTGCCTTCCCAGTGCATATGAAAGTTAGGTTTACACTATACTGTAAGTGCGCAATAGCATTATGTCTAAGAAACCAATGTACATATCTTAATTTAAAAATAGTTTATTGCTGGGCCGGCCGAGTGGCGCGATGGTTAAGAACTCGCTTGGGATGCCATAGGGCCCCGGTTCGGATCCCACATATGAGGGCCAGTGACACTGCCCTCTACAGCTAAGATGCTGAACAACAGCTCAACCTGGAGCTGGGTCGCCGGCGACGGCGTGGGCTGCAGCCCCTGTGGCAGTGGGTTGCCATGGGCTACCGTATGTAGCCAGCAGCCAGCGTGAGTGGTCAGCAGCCGCAGTGAGCGGCCGTCCAGAAGCCGGCGATTGATCTGCCTCACCCTGGAAGAGTGCAATGATGGTGCCACTTGGGCCAGTGAAGCAACGTCCTCCACAACTAGACTGAAGAACAAAAAAACGACAGCAACTTGTCTGTTCCCCTTCCCCCAATTCCCCAGCACTGTTCCCATCCCCCAATAAAAATCTTTAAAAAAAAAAAATAGTTTATTGCTAAAAGATACTAACGATCATCTGAGCCTTCAGCGAGTCGTAATCTTTTTGTTGGTGGAGGATCTTGCCTGAATGTTGATGGCTGCTTGACCGATCAGGGTGGTGCTTGCTGAAGGCTGGGATGGCCATGGCAATTTCTTAGAATAAGACAAGGAAGTTTGTCGCAGCAATCGACTCTTCCTTTCATGAATAATTTCTCTGTAGCATATCATGATAGCATTTCAACCACAGAAGAACTTGTTTGAAAATTGGAGTCAATCCTCTCAAACCTTGCTGCTGCTTTATCAAGTTTATGTTAACAGTCTAAATCCTTTGTTGTCATTCAACAATCTTCACATCGGGAGTAGATTTCACCTCAAAAATCCACTTTCTTTGCTCATTCATAAGAAGCAACTCCTTATTCATTAAGTTTTATCATGAGATTACAGCAATGCAGTCACATCTTCAGGCTCCCCTCTTAATTCTAGTTCTCTTGCTGTTTCCACCACATCTGCAGTTACTTCCTCCACTGATGCCATGAACCCACCCCCTCAAAGTCATCCATGAGGGCTGGAATCAACTTCTTCCAAACTCTAATTAATGTTGAAATTTTGACCTCATGAATGCTTTTAATGACATCTAGAATGGTGAATCCTTTCCGGAAGGGTTTCAATTTACTTTGTCCAGACCCATCAGAGGAATCACTATCGATGGCAGCTATAGCCTTACAAAATGTATTTCTTAAATAACAACACTTGAAAGTTGAAATTACTCCTTGATCCATGGGCTGCTGAATGGATGTCATGTTAGCAGGCATGAAATCAACATTAATATCATTGGACATCTCCATGAGGGGTCTCTGGGGTGCTCAGGTGCATTGTCAGTGAGCAGTAATGTACTAAATGTAATCTTTTTTTCTGATATTAGGTCTCAACACTGAAGCCTAACAGAAAAGCTGGCATTTAATCATGTTTCCTGTGGATCTGTAACCTCCCCAACAAGAAAATGTTTTGCTAATTCCTTATGCACTTTGGAATGTGGCCTTTCCTAGTAAAGATGATTTTCTCAAGTAAGAGTGGCTCTGAAGCACTGACTTCAGCTTAAGAATCTATCTCATATAGCACCAGCACATATATAAAAATACCCAATTATTGGGTTAATAGAATTTAGTTCACACATACATACTACTAAAAAATTTAAGGGTAAATTATTTACACTTCTGAAGTATTCATCGCATCACGTAGACCACAAAGAGAATAACATTACACTAAAAAATGTAAAGAAAGTAGACTTGAAGAGTCATATATTTGAGTTTTCTGATTTCTTTTGGGGTTATCAAAACAAGTGGCTCTTGAAATATGGTCCAACTGCCACTGTACACTATCAAGCCTTTAAGTATTCATTTCTAAATTACGATATTAATTCACTTACCACCTGTATTAAGTTATAATTTCCCAAATTCCCAATTTAAAATGCCTAACGGAACATGTGCTTTTAGCTCTATTCATTCCCAGTACTTCAAAATCCTAATAAAGAGATTTTTAAAAGGCAGAAAGGAAAAACAAAATGGGAGAGAAGTCAAGAGCTACAAAACGTGTTAAGACATAAAGCAGATGGATGAGTGTGAATGGACTTAGCACAACCATAAGACAGCAACGGGGAAAAGGTGAAAACCAACCTACTGAACAATTCCCAAATGGCTTGGAACTGGCAGTACCGGGGACCTGCGGATGCCAGGATAAAGGTGAAGCTGAACGGAAGCGTTGGAAGTTTATTTTCCGAATCACTATGCTCCCATTTCTTTCCTTCCCCTGCCACCTCCACCCTCAATTTCTTCAACTTTCTGTAGCCTAGCAACAGCCCTCCCCCACCCTGGAATAAGACTGGAGATTTCCCGGTGAGGGTCACACAGAGGATGTCTGGCATAGAAGACCCAGGCATAACTGAAGGCGGGGAGATAATATTAAAAACAGGAGGATCACAAAGCTCTGCATGCTGGATACTGAGCACGCTCAGACATCACCCCTCCCCCAGTCGCGGGCTCCCAGAAGCTGCAGCCAGGACTCCAGCTGTCTTTTGGCATAGTCTTCGCTGGGGATCTGGCAAAGTGGAGAGAAAAGACTGAAAGATAGTGATATCGGGGGGCTACCAACGAAATGGCCAGCCTGATTATATAGTGCAGCCCATAAGTGACAAGCCCCCAGTCAGCTTTGACAGAGTCCAGTCAGCTTTAAGAGGGTCCTTGTTCCTGAGCTCTCTCCATATACAAATACACACAAATGCGTGTGTGTCTATCTATCTATCCATCTACCTACCTATCATCTATCTGTCCATCCATCCACGTATCTATTAACTATCTATCTAAAGAAATGAAAATGCAATAGAAGAGTTTAGAAAATAAAATTGAGAGAATGTCCCAGAAAGCAGAAGGGAAAGACAAAAAGATGGAAAATGGGGGAGGTGGGAGGAAGAGGAAAGTGAGGTGATGGGTGGAGATGGTCCAACATCCACATGGTAAGGATTCCAAAAAGAACAGAGAAAACAAAAGGCAAGAGACCATTCAAGCCAATTACCCAGAGCAGAAGACTGAAGAGGCATACAAAAAGCCCACACAATGGATGAAAATAAACCCACGTGAATATCAGTCACTGTGATGTTTCAAATTCCAAAGAAAAAGAGAACATCCCACAAGCTTCCAAAGAGAAGTAGGGGAAGGTATAAAAAACATCGAAGGTCCAGATTGTAAAGGATTTCTCATTTCCGGAAACTAAAAGATAGTAAAGCAATGCCTTCAATGTTCAGAGGGAAAAATGGTTTCTAAACCAGAATTCTAAACCCAACCAAGCCACCAATCTAGGGACAGAAAAACAGAAGCTATCAGACAGGGAAGCGCCCCAGCCCAGGGCCCTCTCTCGCAATGTGCTGACATCATCAGGCACCGAATAAACTTTGCTCTTGCTACTTTTTCATGGGGCTCCCTCCACCCCACCTCAGCGACACCACCCCTTGAAACAGTCTTCAGTCAGGTGACAGGAACATCCTGTCCCAGTAGGGCTGCAATTTTATTCATCTTTGCAAGTCCCAGTAACCATGGCGGAATGTGCAATGCATTACACTACTGATTTGAAGTTACTGAAATTCATGGACAGAATAGAATAGGCAAGACGGGATTGACTGTGAAAGGCTTATCACACTGAATTTGATGTCTTTCAAATTCTTAACTGAATTTGATATCTTTCAAAAACTACTTTTCATGACCTAAAACTACTGAATTTACACAAGGCAACAGAAGTATTCATGAAATTAAAAAAAAAATTTAACTCTATTACAAAAGTTACAAACATAGAAATGATACAATTTCTAAATAAACACAAGTACACTGCTCTCCAAATTCAGACAGAGATTTAGGTAAATCAAACATAACATTCTTAACCAGAATACCAACAATGCATAGTTACGTGTCCATTAGTGAAATAAATCAGGTCATAATCTTAACTAAACTGTGTTAATTATGACAATATTAGGCTAATATTTATCCATAGTTATCAAAGAAAATGCTATTTTATAGAAGTGGGATGTATAAATATAAATGTAAATTATATACATATGTATATTCCCACATAGATATACTCAGAGACATAGTAACTTTTTAAATTGACTTTAAGAAAAATAGAAAGAATAGGCCTCTTTAGCTTTTCTCTGTAGTTGAGAGAATATAGACAAAAACTGGAAGAAATAAAAAATTACTAATCATCAGAGTCTAATAATTCAAGTTAGAAGCTGGTGGACACTGCTAAAAACCCAGGTCCTAGCTCCAACATTTAATTTGTTCTTCCTGCAGGTATTATACACTAATTCAAAGTAGCCACATTTACTGAGCAGCTGCTACATGCAAGACGATACTATGCAATACTGTCCGCAGGTGACATAGAACCGAATTGTGAAGCGGGTAAAACGCCGCAGGAGGCCCACATGTCCTGCCTGCCATGCCCCTTTTCTATCTTTGTGATCTTTTGCTCCTCAGCTCTCCCTTCCTCTCCCCACTTTACCAAGTTTTTTGCCTCTTTCAAGGGCTTGTCTAGTCAGGAACCAGCTGACACACTTCACACTATCCATTTGTTTTCTGCTACCTTTCTATGGATTCTCTTTTACAACACAATTACTAAGAGCCTGGGAGGAAACAGATGAATAGTAGCTATGAGATATATGTCTATATAGAAATATATTCAGTTTTAAATAAAATTTGTAAATGATACACTGTTGTTCATTTGCCTCGTAACTCTACCCAACTGATAACACGCCTTCATTACGTAGATCTATGTCTATGAAAAATAGGAAGGAAAAATATAAATGCTTTATGAAACAAAAAAAAATTTGGACAAAGCATTACTACATGAATACCAGGATAAATCTCTATGGGCTTTGTGGCACTTTTCATAGACCCACACTAAGCTGTATTTTCTTTCAAACCCAATTCAACTTATGACTGAAAAAAAATGTATATTCAAGACAAATATTGTACTACAAATTTTGAGTCATACTTTGCTTTTAAAGCTGCTTAAAATCCAGAAGTATAACCAAATTGATCTTTCTTGAGCACTATTTTATCACCTTTATATAGTTTTTGTAAGCTTTTTTAAAAACTGTGGTAAAATACACATAACCCAAAATGTACCATTTTAACCATTTCGGGGTATGTAGTTCAGTAATGTTAACTACACTTACATGGTGGTGCAACCAATCTCCAGAACTCTTTCATATTGCGAAATTGAAACTACATCCATTAAACAACTCCCCATTTTCTTCTACCCCCCAACCCCCAACAACCACCATTCTACTTCCTGTCTCTATGAATTTAACTACTTTAAATACCTCATATAAGTGGGATCATACACTATTTGTCTTTTAGTGACTGGCTTATTTCTATTAGCATAATGTCCTCAAGGTTTATCCATGTTGTAACATGTGTCAGCATTTCCTTCCTTATTATGGCTAAATTATATTCCATTGCGCGCGCGTGCGTGCGTGCATGCATGCATGCATGTGCATGCATGTGCGTGCGTGTGTGTGTGTCACGTTTTGTTTATCCATTCATCTGCTGACTGACATTTGGAATGGTTCCACCTTTTGGCTGTTGTGAATACTACTACTGTGAACACGTGTACAAATATCTGTTTCAGACCCTGCTTTTCAACTGGGCATATATCCAGAAATGGAATTATTGGATCATACGGTAATTTTATTTTTAATTTTTTGAGGAATTGCTATACTGTTTTCCATAGCGGCTATACCACGTTACAGTCTCACCATCAGTGAATAAGGATTTTAATTTCTCCACGTCTTCACCAATTCCTGTAATCTCTTGTCTTCTTGCTGATAGCCATTCTAACAGGTGTGAGATGACAACTCATTATGGTTTTGATTTGCATTTTATCTGATGATTAATGATGTTGAGTACCTACCTATTCACATAACTGTTGGCCACGTGGATGTCTTCTTTGGAAAAACGTCTATTCAGTTCCTCTGCTCATTTTTAATTGAATTACTTGGGGTTTTTTTCTATTGAGTTGTATGAGTTCTTGATGTATTTTGGATATTAAACCCTTATCGGATATATGTAATTTGCAAATATTTTCTCCCATTGAGTAGGCTGCCTTTCGTTTTGTTAATGATTTCCTTTGCTATGCAGAGGTTTTTTACTTTGATGTAGTCCCACTTGTTTATTTTTGCTGCTGTTGACCTTGCTTTTGGTTTCAAATTCAAAAAATTATAGCCAATTAGGCCGATGCCAAAGAGTTTACTGCCTGTGTTTTCTTCTAGGAGTTTTATGGGTTCAGGTCTTATATTCAAGTCTTTAATCCATTTGGAGTTGATTTTTGAGTATATAACTACTTTTAAAACCATTTGTAGTAAATGAAGTTTACTGACTGCTTTCTACATATTGCCTTTAATCCTTAAACTTTATGAGGTAGTTATTATCATTCTTTACGAGGCAGGTATTGTCATTCAGTTCAGAGGAGTGAAGTCACTCATCCAAGATCAAACAACTGATAACTGGAAGAGCCAAAATTTCAACTCCAGTGCTTTTTCACCATAAAACCTTAATTTGTATTTGTGACGGGAGAAATTTACTGACGTCCTAGTATGTGTTTTCGGTGCTTTCCTATACTTTACCTTATTAGCTAGTCTATGGACGAGGCAATATTACATTTTACAAATGAGCAAAAGAAGCCCTGAACGTTTAAGTGACAGCCAGCATTCAAAACAGACCCACTATCTTCCCACTATACCACATTGCCTAGGAAAAGGAGCAAAGAAAGCTGAAACTAATCAGGAAAATATAAATCTACAGTTTTATAGTATTTTGTAACATCATAAACCACAAGTGGAAATGTGGGAAGATAGAGATTATTAAAGAATGTAACACTCCTGAATCCTGAAGATTTTCCTGAATACAAGAGAAACGGTTGAGTCAGGTAATCTTAATTTACTGAATCTGTACTGCTCAAGTTTTTCCTATGAGACTCTATGAAATGAATATTAAGCACTTAACTCTGGGTGTTTTGCTTAATGGATATATGTTAAATTCAGCAATGTACATGGAACTTCCTTCTGAAATGTTCATCTTTTGCTAGGCTAAGCTTGCAAATAAAGTATCTGCTTATAAAATATTCAAAGACTGCTCTGAATTTGTTTTTTAAAATACTTCTTTCCTATTTATAGAAATAGCATTTCCCCCATTTCCTTTAAGTTAGTCATGTGATTTAAAACAGCTTTTTCTAAAGCACACCAAGATATGTTTAATTTATTGGATTCAGAAAAAGTTTATTATTCTACTAAATACTTAGTGTTCATTCATTTAATAAATACACACTGAGCGCCAGCTATGTTCCAGGAACAGCTCTAGGTGCTGGAACAGACTTTTAAATATGTTTTCATGAAAAAGAAAAGAAAGTATTAAACACCTGTGAGGGTGAATTAAGTATAAAGTATTCTTAGTTATTTAAAATGGTTGAAAATGGGTTCAAACTGCATTCTCATTTGTTCTAAAACTTGAAGATAATTTTGACTGAGTATTAAATCTAATTTTTACAAAGTTAATTTTTTAAATTTAAGATTTAATGAAAACATAGCATCTATATTAAGTATGACATCTTCAAGCTCTTTTCTTTTAAAATGAAGGTTTAAAGCTTCTACTCAATAAGAATTATTCACATATCATATATAATTACTTCACCAGCCATATGATGTTTTTTATTCATTTGAGCTTATTCTCATTATTTCTACTAAGCATCATACTGGAGATGCTAGCCAATGCAACGAGTTAAGAAAAAGAAATAAAAGGAATACAGTTTGAAAAGATGTAAAACTACCTTTAGTCAGAAACAACATAATTATCTATGAAGAAAATGTGAAGGAATCTACAAGTTACCGGAACTAGTATGTTTAACAATATCATAACATACAAGAGTAATATACAAAACTCAGTTATATCCCTATGTTACTAATAACATACAGTTTGAGATCTGTGGCGAAGCTTGATTTGGATCACCATTACACTGGTTTGTTCAAGCCAAGTGGACAATGTCCATGGGCAATTCCAGCCTCAACTGCCATATAACCCAAGAATCCTGGGGCCACAGGCAAAGCAAATGAATTGTATCAGTCAGGCTGAGACACAGTTGCCCAGGCTGTGTGTTTGTGAACGTATGAAGGGGTCCAAGTTCTAGAGCTCCTGCTGATGGCATCAAGCCCAGCTGACCAGTTCTAGGCTGTGTGCTCCACATGAGTTTTTCTGATGTCATAGCACATGAATGGGAATGACCACCCCCGTAGCAAGGCAGGCTGCCAGGTGTGGCTGCTATTTCATTCAGGTGAATCATATGGTTGTTTTTCCAGGTTGTGGTGGGAAAAGGGAATTAAATGCCCTTTCCCCCTCCTTAACCTCCTGGAGTCTAAAGTTTTCTCTCCCCTGGTGCCAGGGCTGTTGCTCCACAAAAATTAAGTGTGTACCAATTCAGTAGTCAACCTGCACCTTCCTTTCTCATCAACTTCGCCAAGATTCCCCCCCCCCCCCCAGTTTCAAGTATCTTGTAATTAGGCTTGTGATTCTTCTTTGACCCATGCATTATTGAGCTATGTGTTGTTTAGTTTCCAAATATTTAAAGATTTTTCCAAATACCATTTTATTGTTTTCTAATTTAATTCCCTTGTGGTGAGAGAATATACCTGACATGATCTCAATCATTTTAAAAGTAGTAAGCAGAATAAAGCTCCCCTCCAAAGATGTCCCGTCCTAATCCCCAGAATCTGTGAATATGTGAATATGTTACCTTTCGTGGCAAAGGAAAATGAAGGTCCCAGATGGAATTAAGTTTGTTTACCAGCAGGCCTTGAGGTAGAAAGATTATCCTGTATTACCCAGGTGGGCCTGATGTAGTCATAATGGTCCTTTTAAGTGGAAGAGGGAGATGGAGAGTGAGAACCAATGAGATGGTGGTATGGGCCAAATATTGCTCAGCCAGATACGGCTGCCATTTTGGGTGGCCTCTAGAATTTGGAAAAGGCAAGGAAACCAATTCTGTCCTAGAGCCTCTGGAAGAAACACAGTCTTTAGAACACCTTAATTTTAACCCAGTGAGACCCATTCTGAACTTTAGACCTTCAGAACTATAAGGTAATAAATTTGTGTTGTTTTAAGCCACTATGTTTTGGGTTTGTTACAGCAGCCCAAAACTAAGACGTTACATTTATTGTGACTTAATGGTTCCCCAGAATATGATCTATCTTGGGAAATAAACTTGCCAGTGTATTCTGCTGTTATTGGATTGAGTGCTCTCCAAATATCAATTAGGTCAGCTTGGTTAACAGTGATACTCAAGTCCTAAGACCTGCAATAATTATCTGTCCACTTGTTCTTAGAGGTGTTAAAATTTCCAAAAGTAATTGTAAATGTGGCATTCCTTCATTCATGTCTATCCATTTTTATTACATGTATTTTAAAGCTGTTATTAGCTGCATACACATTTAGGATTTACAGGTCTTCTTGCTGAATTGACCACTTCATCATATGTAATGTTCCTCTTTATCCCTGATAATAATCTTTGTTCTGAAGTCTATTTTTTGTTTGGTATTAATATAACAGCTCTTGCTTTCTTTTGATTAATATTTGCATGGTATATCTTTTATCCTTCTATTTAACAAATCTGTATCTTTATGTTTAAAGTGGGTTTCTCATACACAGAAAGTAATTGGGTTGTACTTACTTATCCAGTCTAGCAATTCATTCAAAAGGGAGTATTTAGAACATTTACATTTAATGTGATAATCAATATAGTTAGGTTGAAATCTACCGCCTTGCTATTTGTTTTATATTAATCTCATCTGTTCCTTGTTACTTTTCTCCCCCTTTTTGCTTACCTTCTTTGGAATTAAATGAATATTTTTTAGGATTCAATTTAATCTCCATTATTAGTTTATTAGTTACATGTCTGCTTTTTAGTAATGTCTATTTTTAAAGTGATTTCTCTATGGCTTACTATATACATCTTTAACTTACCACAGTGTACACTCAGATATTACTTTACATGTATAGTAAAACAATCTTACAATGGTAAACATCCATTCCCTCCAGCTCCCCCTCCTTTGTGCTACTGCTATCTTATGTTTTATTTCACATTATAAGCCCCACAATATATTATTAGTTTTGCTTTTAAAAGTCCATTATCCTTTATGCTTTTGAAAATAATATCAGAAAAAAAAGTCTTTTGTATATACCTACATACTATTTCTGATGCTCTTCAGTCCTCTCTGTACTTCTAAATTTTCATCTGGTACTATATTTCTTTTGCCTGGAGAGCTTTTTTTTTTTTTTTTTTTTTAAGATTTTTATTGGGGAATTGGGGGGATGGGAAGAGTGCTGGGGAATTGGGGGAAGGGGAACAGACAAGTTGCTGTCATTTTGTTCTTCAATCTAGCTGTGGAGGATGTTGCTTCACTGGCCCAAGTTGGCACCATCATCTCGCTCTTCCCTGGCGAGGCAGATCAGTCGCCAGCCTCCGGATGGCCGCTCACCGCAGCTGCTGGCTGCTGGCTACATACGGTAGCCCATGGCAACCCACTGCCACAGGGGCTGCAGCCCACGCCGTCGCCGGCGACTCATGGCAGCCCAGCTCCAGGTTGAGCTGTTGCTCAGCATCTTAGCTGCAGAGGGCAGTGTCACTGGCCCTCACATGTGGGATCCGAACCGGGGCCCTCTGGCATCCCAAGCGAGCTCTTAACCATTGCGCCACTCGGCCGGCCCAGGAGAGCTTTCTTTAATATTTCTTTCAGTGTAGGCCTCTTAGTCGTAGACTCTTCTCATCTTTTGTTTGTCTGAAAGTCTTCATTTTACATTCATTGTTGAAAGATATTTTTGGCTGGGCATATAATTCTAGGTTAGGTTGACAAGTTTTTTCTTTCAGCAATATAAAGTGTCACTATTATCTTCTGTCTGGGATGGTTTCTGTTTAAGTCTGCTGTCATTCTTATCTTTGTTCTATATATAATTTGTAATTTTTCTCTGGCTGCTTTTAGAATTTTCTCTTTGCCACTGGTTTTTAACAAGTTGGTTTTGATGTGCTTTGGCGTCAATTTCTTCCTGATTCTTCTGCTTGGGGTTCACTGAACTTCTTGGATCTGTGCATTTATAGTTCTCATCAAATCAGGAAAAACTGTGGCCATTTTTTCTTCAAATACATTTTCTGTCTCTCTTCTCCTATTGGGACTCCAGTAACATATGTTTGAAGTATGATACTGTCCCACAGCTCATTGAATAAGCAAAACATTAACTATTTACTGATTTACTTTAGATATTTAAGTCTGTCTTCAAATTCACTGTCACAAATTCACAGTATCTAATCTGTTGTTAATCCCATTCAGATTTTTTTTTTATCTCAGATACACTTTTCATCACTACAAGTTCCATTTGAGTCCTTTTTTGTATTTTCCATTTATCATCATGATGTTCATGTTTTCCTCTACCTGCTTAAACAAATGGAGCATATTTATATTAGTTGTTTTAATAACCTTGTTGGCCAATTCTATCATCTCTTTCACTTGTAATTCAGCTTTAATTCTACTTTTTCTGCTGTTCACAGGTAGAATTTTCCTTCTTTTGTATGCCTGGTAATTTTTTATTAGATGCTGGAGATTATACATTTTTGTGGCTAGGGTCTGGACTTTGTTGTATTCCTTTAAATAGTGTTGGGCTTTGTAACGGGACATGATTAAATTAATCTGAGGTTTGCTTATAATCTTTGTGAGGGCTTCTCCAGAGCAGCCTCTAGTCTAGGGCTAATGAGTCCCTGCTACTGACGCAACGCCCTTCTGAGGATTCTCCCTGAAGCCCTGTGTATATTAGGTCTCTTTGCCCTCTGCAGTGAGAAAATGGCTAGTCCCAGCTCTGTATGAGCTCTGAGGGTTGTTTTGCCTAGTCCCTTGTCGTTTTATTCCTCAGATAATTTTCTACTCTGCATGTACTCATTAGATCTTGGTTAAAGACTCAAGGGGACTCAGCACATCTCTACAGCTTTCTCTCTGTGCAGCTCCCACCTCTCCAATATTGACCCCATGGATTCTAACCCTTTCTCAGACCCTGAACTCAGCATATTCGACTCAGCAAGACCACAGGATAATCTTTCAGTTTCCCCTCCAGCACTGTGGTCCAGAAGCTCTCTGGGCAGTAAGTTAGTGCAATCACATCCTTGATCCCACACATCCCTCCCCCTTTCTCTATGTGATCACTGTCACGTGCTGTCTGTTCTCTGAAAACCAGTGTTTAGTAAAGTTATTTCATCATAGCCAAAGGTGAACTCTTTTCTTGTCAATTTTTTTTTCATTTCTCTAAACATCTATTTGTATCAAATCAATGAGCATACTATAACTAATGTTTCCTTGGAGAAAAAAATTATAGGTGGAAGAACATATATTATAGTAACTGTTTCCTCAGTGGATAAAAACATAAAAAAAGCAATCTTTCGATTGTGTAACAATAGGTATTGTAGCTTTCAGGCCTATCTTATATTTAAATATTATGGAGTCTACAAAGAAAGAAAAATGGCAAGGGAGATTTGTCCACTTATTCATTCATTAATCAACACTTACTGAATATCTGATTATATCTAAGGCAATGGTTTAGGCAATAAGGTTGATACAAAGGTAAATGAAAGATTCCTCTTCTTACATGAAAGATTACTCTTATAAGAAACTTAAAGTCTAACAGGTGAGATAAAAGTATAGCCATCACACCTACACATCAGTATGTAATAAATATCTCTGAAAAGGTACTTAAGTGTTACAGCAATTCATAGAGGAAAGAGATAAATCAGACGATGAACTTTAAATATACCTGAATTTTGCAAAAATTGAAGTAATTTTTAAAAAGCCATTATTTTAATTTAAAAACACAGGGGCTACATGTCAGTCTTAAATCTTGCCATTGCTTGTTTTCTTTGAAAACATTGATTCTACTTCACATTTTCTCCTAAGCCGTCCATTCCATCCTCACAGACTTGCTCTGCTGTGAAACTTCCATCTTCGATCATTTCTTTTAACATTTCAAGATGTACGTCGACTGCATCGTGGCAGCCTCCCTGCTTCTATTTTGAGAACTGTCAGAGCTTTCAAACTACTGACTGCCAAAAACTCCAAATCACAATCACTGTGCTTTCCCCTTGGATCGGTGGATCAGTGGATCAGGGCCATGGCCATCCTGGGCAGTTTAGGGACACAGGATGGCCATTATTTCGGGTGCGGGGAGGTGGGGGTGGTGATGAAAGAGGGGAATCCTTGAAACTATTTTGTTCACATACATTTTACAAGTATAAAATGTAATAGTATGATTTATAAACAGTTATTATGTTCTCAAAAGTTCCAAATGCCCTATAAATAGTGTTGGTCAATATACCACAGCTATTATTCAGTTAGTAATCCAGCATGTGTCAGCTAACATTTTTATCATTGTACCATATCATCTTACATTAAGATAACCTAAATTTGCATTTTTTTCTTATGTTGCATCATAGGTCCAATTCATAAATGGATCAGTTGCTCAAAAAGGATGACTGCTAGATACTTGAAAGCATGGGTTAAAAATAGCAACTAGCATGAGCAAAACCAGTAAACAGAAATCTACGGTGCGTACACAATATCCATGTATGGGATTAACGGTTATTTTACGCTAACAAAGAACAAGCATTATGAACATTTTCACGGGGTTAATAAAGTTGGATTCATTTGACCACTGACCTCTCTTTTTCAAATTTGCTATACTCCCATGTTACACTCAAAACTCAGGCAGCTTAAAGTCCTTGCCATTTTGCCAGAACCCTGCCAACCCAAATTATTACAGGTATACTGCAGGAAATAGAACTGTGCATGTTTAAACTCCCAGCCTGGGGGGAAAAAATCCGAATCCTGAGCTACATCTCTACACAGGCTATTGTTAACTGTAAAATTTTATTCTAAGAATATATTGGTTCTATCAAATATAACAACAGAGATTATTTTTTTAACCATAGAGGTTATTTAATATTTGTTCAGAACGAAAAGAGTATAGGCAATCCTCTACTGTGCTGAAGCTTAAATATATTAGAATACATTTTTTTAGGTAACTACATCTTATTATGTTTACATAACGTTAACCATAGTATCATTTTTTTTTTAATAGTAAAACTCTCTTAGATGAATGAGGCTATTGTGAATAACTTCCTGAAAAAATCCTGGTAGTTTTAAATATTTACACCTAAACGAAAAACACACAAGCACTCTTATATACAACACTGAATAGCAGATGGGATCATTTCCTAGGATGTGGTAGCAAAGGGAAAAAAAAAAGGACAGATTGTACCATTTCTGTTTGGACAGCAATAAGATGAACAATAAAGAACTCCTAAGAGATACCTGTGAATAGACAACTCAAAAATGTTCTTGAATCACTTTATGGTGCAAACACTGATAAACATATAAGGTACACATGTACGAATGTCTGTATCATCCTTTATATAAAACATTTACATAAATATGGGTGACTTCGGTCACTACGCAGAGATTGTTACTAAAGTTTGGTGCCCAGTTTCCACGCTGGCTTCACCGTGACCTGCTTTCATGTCTGGTCCTCCGCTGTGGTCGCCGCTTCTACCTGGAATGTGCAGGCTGCTCCTCTCCCATCCCTCGCACTTCTTAAAACTGGGTGTAACACCAACTCCACTTGTCTTGCTTTGTAGAATTCTTAAGAAAATACAGAGGGTTTTTCTCTCCCTCTCTTTCTTGTTTCATTTTCAGAATTTCTTTTAAGCTTTCAAAGACAGGCAAAGCCCTGTCCTAACTCAGGTACCTTAGGAAACTGAGCCCCAGGCAGCAAAAGAGAAAGGATCAAGCCAGGAAAGGAAATGGGGTCATCAAAAAGGGTAGGTTAGTGGGCTAGCCAGTTGCCTAGGGAAACGACAGACACCCAGAGGAGCCTATAGGGGAGAGGCTGGGCCCCATCCCTTCCTCTGGTTGGTTGGATTAACACACCTCCCCACCCGGATGGAGTCCCTGGCCCCTGCAGCGCCCACTCCCACCCAGTCCCACAGGGCGGCACCAGCTGAGATGGTGCTGTTTCATAGCACCTGGAACTCCCTGCGTGCCCTAATGGTAAAGGAACCCACCTTGCGTTCGTATAACTCTATGGTTTTTATCGGTTCTCCACTTTAATCTCACAGCTGAATAAAACAGAAAGACGATGGCATATCACTATTTACAACTGGAATAAAGACTGTCAGTGACATCCCAATGTTATACTGCCACTCAATGGCTTCACTGCCCCTTCGAGATCTCTCCCCCATTTAAATTTTAAGTTCCTTGAAGCAAAATTGTTTTGGCTTCCCAAACATTTTAAAATGTTGACAACTAGCAGTATATTTACTAAGACTGCCGTCTTTAAAGGTCCTTATTTAAATTACATTTTTAAAGGCCCATGATCTTAACAGTTGCGTTTCTATAGGGCCAGAGTCCTGAAGACCTACATAATCTCAAGTAAACTACTAGTATTGCTCTAAATTAAAGCTGCAATTTCTAGGCTTTTACCCTAGACCAAAATTCAGAAGCGTGTCTGGGCAGTCGGAGCTTCTGGCATAAATCCTATCAACCCTCCCTTACCCCAAAGATTCAAAACTAATGCTCATTTACACTCTTCAGTTCATTTCAACAAGCCCTATGCTGGTCCCCAGGGATACTTACACCAAACAAAGTTTGGGGGCTCTAGTGGGGAAACAAATATAAATGGACAATAGAAATTGAAAATGTAAGAGAAGAGGGATACACAGTACTCTTGGTGTCCACAGGGGGGACACCCGATCCCCTGTGAGATGTCAACACAGTGACCTCCTCTTAGTAAATTAAACAGACAGCATTCTGGAACCTGGTAAAAATGATGATTTGAAAATATTAATAGGACTGCTCGGAACAAGCCAGCATTATTTTCACACGTTAATTCTCCTGCAGCACAAGCAGTGAGATTCAGTGATTCACAAGATCAAACAAAAACACTGTACCATAACCTAAAGTTTCAAAATTGGGCCTCTGCCTTGGAAATGTATTAACATCAGGGGGGGGGAAAAAAACCTAAATAAAATAGAAATGGATGGCTGAACATAATTTGAGATAATAAGGCAAACAACACAAACAAAAATATTAAGGACTATGAAAATCCTAAGAATATAGAGAAGATCATTAAAAATACAGTTAGAAGGTCGAGAAAAATATGTCCCAAAGTAGCTTAACTGGGGCTATTATTGCTACCAATAAAAAAAGTGTTTTCCTTTCCTTCTTGCATAACTCAGTCCAAAGCCCAGTAGGGGAGGCTGAGCGAGGCAGGCCAGTGTGCGGAGTAAAGCCGGATACTGAGCAGGGTAACAGGGCCGGTCCCCACACAGCCCTGTGTGGAGCGTCAGAGCCTCAGCACAGCCAGGGGTACGAGGGTGCATGTGGCCCAGCAGGCAGGAGGGGCTGGAGCCTGGGTGGGGTGAAGAGCAACCCTGGGAGAGCAGCAGGGGGAACAGCATCTAGACTCACAAAGGGAGCTGATCTGATAAGTAAATATATTGAGGATAATAGGAACCAGGCTTCTCACTGCCTGAGAAGGGAGGAAACTTAAACAAACCTTGTGGTATTGGAGTGAAGTCAAGGGTACCCATGTGAAATCATGGTTTTCAATATAAATAGATACAAAAACAAATACAGAAGTAAATGTGCATGAGCTCTGGCCACTGAGAGGGGGCTGGGAAAGGCGCCATGGCAGCAGCTATGAGCACACCTAATGCTCAGAGCTTGGCTTCCAAACGCACTTCTCCATTCAGCGGAAGTAGAGCTCGTGGGAGAAGGAGCTTTTTTCGAGGCAAGGGAAAGGAGCGAACAAGATGTTGACCCTGGGCCATCTCGTTGTGCCAGAGAGTAAGGAAGTGCTTAAGAATGATGGGGACATTATCAGGAGAATGTAGAAGCTAGCCTGACAGGACGCCTGCTGGGTGAACTAAGATAATTCAGGAATTGAAATAAATGACAGTAACGGTATATAACCCACTGAGTAAAATAGGAAGCCGTAAGTCCATACTGATATACACAAAAATAAACTTAAAAATAAATGGAGGGAATAGAAAGCATTTCCTCAGTAGGATAGCAACTAATAAATAAAGGATGATGAAATTAGAAAACCCATTTGGCAAATACCATAGTCATTATTCCAAGAAAAAGTTATCTCTAGCATTTTTAAATATACACATACAACTGGCAAGTTTTGAATGAAGAGTGATCTGAGCGTTTGCTTCCACTGTGTGGCTGTAGAAGCACAGAAACAAGGAGCTAAGTTATCTGGTTTACAGGCTGGGCCTAATTCTTAGCTATAATACTTCTCTGATTCATACTGTCCTCCCCTGTAAAGGGGTATGAACTAGATTCATGGTTCTAAAATGTTAAATTCAAGAAAGCCCCTTCTTTCAAATAAAACCTTACACGAAGCTGTAATATACAAAATTCAGATAAATAAATTGTCAATAAAATTTTCTGAGGAAAATTTCAATAACTTAAAATGGGTATACTTACTGGAAAATGCTCACAAATCTGGAGCTTTCAGACTTCAAGAAAAAAATGTAGAGCAGGAAAAAAAAAGAGTCATAAAGGATTCCATTACAACTTATTACTACAGACCTGACATTTACAATAGTCAAGTTTAGTAGCCTTCCCAGAATCTAAAAACTCTTAGAGAAAAGTTGCTGAAAGATGAGTTGATTCAGAAATTAGTTTACAAAAGATCATCAAGAACTGAAATACTTCGCTCATTTTTATTACATCAAACAAAATAACCAAAGGAGTTCACCAAAATACTGCCTAGTTACAGGCTGATATTGGAAGTCACAAAACACTCATTAAGAAATATGCGAGCCGGGAGGGAAGCCAGAGGCACCCAATCCAACCTTCTGTCCCAGAGGAAAGAAACTCGCTCAAGTGCCCATCCACCTTGTGGTCCAAAACTCAGCATCTCATAGGAACAGAGTAAACCTACAAGGAAAAATGCCTTCTCTGATATTCTTACATTTAGTTTGAGAAACACTAGTTGTATAGAATGCACAGTGTCAAGGAGCATAAAGAAAACGGGCACCAAGAGATGGGGAAACAGAAACCTAAATTACAGTGTTAGGCAGAAACTTACTTTTTCTGTTTGGGTATAGTGAAAACTACGCCATTATTTAACTTCAAGGATAAAGAAAGACTTTTTCAGGTATCCAGCCAGAAGAAAATAATTGTAGGAAAATCAGGCTGTTCTCAGATTTTTCCAAAATAAAACAGTCAGAAGACAACGGAACAAAATTTGGAGGGAAGGAAAATGGGATTCATGAACATCATCTTCAGCCAAATTATTCATGTGAAAGGACAACAGGCAGACATTCTCAAACCCAAGAGAACTAAAACAATACCCATGAGGCATTCCTGAAAGTCCTGTAGGTGAGACCCCCGTGGCAGCAGGTGCTGGGTGCCCCAGGAGCAGCAGCAGCCCCTGACCCTGGACGGCACCTTAGCACTTACAGAGCAGCGGTGGCCTTGGGTTTTTCCTGCCCCAGCCTCTCGGATTGTTTTAAAGACCCAACACCCTGAATTAAATCCCTTTCTGCCTAAAATACCCAGAATGTTGTATTTCCTGTGTTGAAACCTTGCTGATACAGTACTTCAATGCATTTATTTTGATTCTTTACAATTGCACGTGGCGTATTTATTTTTCCAAAAGCAATGCAGTGATTTTCGTTCAAGCAAAAAAAAGAAGAAAAGGAAGCAAATATGACAAGATGGTCATGCTATTTTAACTCTGTGTGATGGGAATATAAAAGGCTTTTATCTTTTCCTTATTTTATTCATTTTTCCAAAAATATTTCTCTGTTAAAGAAATAAATAGTTCATTTTAGCTGTAGAGAGGGTTAGTGGGAAGCAAGGCTGGAATCAGGAAAACCACTTAGAGCTGCTGATGCAATAATCCCAAACGACCCTTGTAGCCCACATTCTAGCTAGATATTTTTATCCTAATTCTATTTGGCTGAAAAAGAAGTAGATAACATTTAAATCTGGATGGTCAGCAATCCCTTCTATTTTCTTTAGCCAGAACAGCCGATGAGTGCCTTAAACCAAAAGTCAAACTAGTCTAAGATACTTCCAAACAGGCTTATGTAAATCACCCTAACATTTCCATGAAACAGATACAAGTTCAAAGACAGGGCCAAAGACAGGAAAAGTCAGTTTCCAATTTCAATTCCATTCCAGATGAGCAATATTCAGAAACTTGTATCTGTCATTCCTTATATGAATATATTAATACTTTTTTATTTCTTGAGTAAACGGCTTTCTTCTTTTATATTGCAACAGAAAGCGAAGAGCTGCAGGCCATAATCAATAGCGAAGTTTCACACAAGCTTTCAAAGGCCCCAGCCATGGACTTTCCCTAATGATGTATTTCTACTGTGAAGTTTGCAGTGTCACCCTTTTAAGTATTAATGAGAGAGAGAGATCTAAACAACATGAGAAAAAAAGTCTGTTATTTTTAGAAGTGTTAAATTCATAATATGGACAGAAAAATGAAGCATCTTCTCTTTCTACACATTATCCGGATTCTCAAGGCTATGTTACAGAATTTATTAAGTGGTCAAGGGGAGGGATTATTATAAATATAAGCAATTTAAAAGCAGCAGGAACAATGTCTGAGCTGAGCTGCCAAAAGAGAGCGGGTAAACGCTGTGGAGAAAAGAAAGTGGTGCATCACTCTATATTCCATGAAAGTTAATCAAGAAAAAACTTCAGGGACTTCTGTTTTAAAAAGATAAAAGTCTCAGTTACAAACCACAGAAAACCTACATATGTACACACATGTTAAAACACAGAAAACAGTCTAATAACCTATAACTTCCTTCTCAATGCTACAGAAATGGGAGCTATATCAAATTATTTTAATTAGCAGGCCCTTGGAAGAATTATACTGTCACATCTGAACAGCATATTTTCAATATCCTATGGCTTACATATTCTTGGAATAAAGTCATAAACTACATAGAATAAAATAATCAAAATAATCAAACTCTCAACATTATATGTTATAATTCTAAGGTCACAGTAACTAGAACCCAAGTTAAAATAGAGTCAACTGTAGAGAAAATATGGTTAGCCTAAATGTGAATAGTAGTAAGATTTCTAAAAAATGCGTAGTAAAAAAGGTTATAATGTTTTCTTACAAAACATTTTACTGATATAAATATTATATCTTTTCCCTTCCAACATAAAATTGGAGCTTGATTTCTCTTATCGTTCTTTAGTCATTGTCCAAAAGACCAGTGCAGAAAGTTCCCATGACAAGCAACAGAAAATTACTATGTTAGCACAGGTGATACATCCAAATATCCTACACATTAAATTCTTTTTCATATGTAATCATTGTCTTAGTGTGTTTGAGCTCCTATAACAAAATACCATAGGCTGGGTGGCTTATAAACAACAGAAATTTATTTCTCACAGTTCCGGAGGCTGGGAAGTCCAAGATCAAGGTGCTGACAGATTTACTGTCTGGTGAGGGCCAGCTTCCTGGATCACAGATGGCTATCTCTTCCCTGTGTCCTCTGGTGGCGGAAGGGAGCTCTCTGGTGTCCCTCTTATGAGGGCACTAATCCTATTCGTAAGGGCTTCTCCCTCACAACCTACACCTCCCAAAGGCCTCACCTCCTCAGACCATCATGACCATCACAACCGGGGTTAGGTTTCAACATGAATTTTGGAGAGACACAGACATTCAAGTTTATAGCAAATACTCTTTTATTCTGTAGGACAATAAAGAATTGAGCTGTTTCCCCTCCAACACAGCAGGCTATTATACAGGCTATCTATATAACATGAATAACAATTTTTCAAGTAATTTCTTATTTTAAGTGATTGCTTGGAGGTTAGAGACTTGGTTTTGTTGTTAAGCCATAGACTACATTTTGAGAAATTTATTTATAAAAACCATTTGTACAAATAGTGTCCAATATTTACAAACGCCATCTGCAATTTCCAGAAAAAGGATGTAAGAGGATTATATGCAATGACCCAAAATGGAAAGTGGAATCACACTGGCAGGGGGCTCAGATTAAAAGGAAAGAGCTATTATTGTATGAGATTTAAAGCTTCCTATATTATACGTTGTTGAAAATTGTTCAGGAGTTTGAGAGCTTTCAAAAATAAAAATAGGAAGGTTCAAATAGGAGCAGAGAAATCAAGGCTGGAAATCGCGAACGCTGGTAGAAATGAGGTGACAGTGAGTTTGTAAATTGTAGATGGCAGTCTGAAACTAGGCAAGAGTCGGAGGGCCTGCTGACACAGGTAGCAGCAAGTGCGTGGCTGGTAACCACGATAACCGGATGGACATCCATCCTGCATGAGGCTCAGAGTGCCCACCTTCACCCTCCTTCAATTTCAGTTGGCGGCTCCAGCAACCCATACACAAATAAGTAACATTTAAGTAGTCTAATCAAGCGGGCAGAAGCAATGGGGACTAGCTGACAAATCTGCTAAGGACTAACCTTCAAAGGGACTTGTGAAAGATTTGCCAAGTTAGGGAAAAGAATGATCGTGTTTTATTTATAAATTAACAATGAAGCAAAATTAATGATCGGGGAAGTTGAGCCAAGTACTTACTGCGCTTTTACATTTAAATCTCACATTCATTGATGTCCTTAGTCCCAAGAGACACACTTTCACGATTAAGTAAATATTTTAGTTATAAAGTTATTTCGCTTTAGAACAGTGAGAAACAATGCAGCAACATAACCGCCACAAATCTGTCAGCCTGAAAATTAATATTCTAAATGTATTGCCAAACTGGAGGGGTTATTACACTTGGAAAGTCCACTAGCAAATGTAAACGTGAACTTAACAAATTGCAGAATTATGACCTAAGCAGAACAAAGTAGGAAGAAACAGAAAGCAAGATTGAAGCTCATCTATTCATATCTTATTTAATCCTCATAACAGCCCAAGAAGCTGCATCTAATTATCTCAATTTTAAAGTTAGGAAACTGAGGCTTAAAAATGTTAAGTAACTCATCTACTATCATTCAGCTAGGAAGTATAAGAGGCAGAAGGGCCTAATATGCCTTAAAAACTCAATGCCATCCATTACCACGCATTGCCGCTCTAATGCTCAATGTGAAACAAAGCACTGCCAGGTACTACTCATTTCAAAAGTGGCATATATTTTAAATATTCAATTCTGTTTTTCCAAAGTTGTTTCTGTTAAATCAAATTATGCATTTATTAGAAGTTTTGCAGTACTATTCAACAGTAGAAAGCCACACCAGGCTGTAAACAGCTAAAATATAGCAGATGTGTTTTATTAATCTTTGTAATTCCATCACATAGTAGTACTACCTATGTTCAAGATGGTAGGATGAGTGGATGGATGTATACTGAACAGTAACCTGTTTTGCAACATTATCTGAGGGGATACACATGTGCATTATAGCCCATATGCCTTCCATAATGTGGGCTGTCATCTGAATAGTTATTTTAATGTCACTGATGAAGAAAAAGTTTACAAATATTTAGTTTTTAAATTTTTTCAAAGAAGAAAGGGAGGATGAAATCTAGTGCTTTTCACAGCTTGTTTTTCAGTGAGATTCCTGAACTTTTACCATCCTCGGGATGGAGATTTGGTAAATGTGGTGACCTTACAGAAGACATAAATCTGTAAGAATAACAGGACTTAAAATGGCAAAAATCATATTCTGAAGAATTACTTAATATGTCTAAATTACTCTTTAAAAAGTACACATTACGTCAGTAACAGTTCTCTATGTCCAAAACACAAAAAAATGCAAAAAAAAAAAAATCAGCATCCTTCAATGGTTATACTTTTCCAGTATGTAACTTAAAACCATAATGATTACAATGAAAAGACAAAATTTTAATTCAAAAACACATATTAGATCATAATAAGAATATAAATAGGACTTAGTAAATTTTCTAATTAGCTTCTCCTGTTGTAGGCAGTCTAACAAAAACACCGTGGTAATTGCTTGGATGAGAACCCCTGAAAAAATGTTCCATGAATTCAGAAGACACTTAAAAAGTATTTTAAGGTGAGGGGAACAAAGCACCCATAGTAGAGTACTAGGAGAAAAAGCCATTGTGATGCTCAGCCTTTCTAGAATGCCACTCTTCCTTGGTGCCTGACTTCCATTACTCACTCTTCAAGGCTCGGTGCAACATGGCCTCCTCTGGAAGCCGTAGTATCTGCCCAAGAGCGCCCTCTATGTTGTGCCTCTGTTAGCGCATGCATCTATTACCATATTTATTTGTATACATGGCTGTTCTGCAGCTTCAAAAAAGGACTTCATCCTACTAATTCTACATCCACAGCGCAGAATAGCAAATGAATAGCAAAGGAAAACAGGTATTAATATGCTGCATACCCTGCTATAAAATATTGAAGAGTATCTATCGGGCAGGATCCCGGTCTAAAATTGAGTTACTCTTACCACACAGATATCAAAGAGAAGGATGAATATTACCACAACTAAAATATATAAAATAATTTCTGAAAACTAGAACTGTTCCCTGATTCATTCAGCAAATACGTTTTCGGCAACTCCTAGGGGACAGGCAGTGTTGTAGGCACTAGAGATGGAGCTGGGAACAAAACAGACAAATATCCCTGCCCCCGTGAAGTTTTTATTCTAGTGTTAGAAGATGGGCAACAGAGAAAATAAATATACGACATAGGTAGTAGACGGTGATCAGTAATAGGGAAAAGAAAGAAGGAGAGAAAGTTGCAGCATGCCAGGCTCAGGGTAGGGGTGCAGTTTTGGATAGCACTGCCAGGACAGGTCTCACCAAGAGGGGGACCTCTGAGGGGGAGGGAGGAAGGGAAGGAGGGATGGGGTCTTATTGGTTGAAAATACTTTTCCTTTGTTTAAAAACTCATTGGTTAAAAATATTATATTCTAGGGCCGGCCGAGTGGCTCAGTTGATGAAGAGCTCGCTCAAGAGTGTGAGCTCTGAGCAACAGGGTCTCCAGTTCGATTCCCGGCCCGAGCTGAGCTGCTGCTGAGCTGCCAACAGGTGGTAGGATGGCTCAGCTAAACAAAATCAATAAATAAATAAAAATAAAAACATTATATTCTATAAGTTGTTGATTATAAACACAATTCCAAAAGTCGCCGCCCTTTCTAGGCGTTCTTAATAAGATTTCACAATCTAGTAAATTTAGAAACTGTTTAAACCAGAACTAATCAGATACCATTGTCTGATGACAATGGGCAGATCCATGTTTCTTTTTGCAAGGTAAACACTTTTTTTTTCTTGATCATCAGGGAGTAAAGTGTTTTAAATACTTTTACTTTAAATATCAATCTTTCTATGGTCCATTATCTATAGTACTTTAATATTAATAACTGGTCTCTATTAAATACCAATTATGTTCTAGCCACTGTTCTAAATACCCATTTTGTCTCATTTACATCCTCACAACAACTCTATGAGGCAGGTACTATTACTATCCCCGTTTTACAGATGAGAGTGGCTTAGAGAGATTAAGCAACTTTTCCCAAATCACTTACAGACAGTAAGTAGGACAACTGGGATTTGAGACCAGACCGTTCTCAAAAAATAAAGTCCATATCCTCAATCAAAACACTCTACTACCTCAAAGGTAACAGCATTTGTGCTACATAGCATTTCAATATACTGGATTATTAACTGTTCAAATATAAAAATATGGAAAGAGACCTCATAACAAAAGTTTGTCTTATAAAAAAATTTGGAGGGCCGGCCGAGTGGCGCGATGGTTGAGAGCTGGCTTGGGATGCCAGAGGGCCCCGGTTCCGATCCCACATATGAGGGCCAGTGACACTGCCCTCCACAGCTAAGATGCTGAACAACAGCTCAACCTGGAGCTGGGCTGCCATGAGTCGCCTGCGACGGCGTAGGCTGCAGCCCCTGCTGCAGTGGGTTGCCATGGGCCGCCGTGTGTGGCCAGCAGCCAGCATGAGCGGCCAGCAGCTGCAGTGAGCGGCCGTCCAGAAGCCAGCGACTGATCTGCCTCGCCCGGGAGGAGCGCGGTGATGGTGCCAACTTGGGCCAGTGAAGCAGCGTCCTCCACAACTAGACTGAAGAACAAAACGACAGCAACTTGTCTGTTCCTCTTCCCCCAATTCCCCAGCGCTGTTCCCATCCCCCCAATTCCCCAATAAAAAAGAAATAAATAAAAAATTAGACAATAAGCAATATGAACTCCCAGAGCAAAATAAAGCTCCTATTTTTAAAGATCACCTTAGGAATCTATTATATAAACACAATGAATAATGATCCCAGAAGGGTCATTATGATAGGGAAAAGGATATAAAATATAACTGATAAAAGCAAAAGTAAACCACCTCCTTCTGTCCCTAAGAACATCTCTAGTCTCAGAGTTGTTCCTTTTAAATTAAACCAATACAGAAGGGAGAAATGTGTTATTGATTGCTAGATCATTATAGCAATATCCAGCTAATAGCAATAATTAATAATTAAACCCACAGATAAAAAACTACTGTGAAGTGCTGGTGTTAGCACACATAGTGATATCTATTTGTCATTTCAAGCTTTCATGATCTTTCTGGGATAAAAACTCTTTTATATGACATGAAAAGATTATATCAAATGTGTGTTTGGTATAGAAAAAAATGGATCGTCTTAATGAAATGAGTAATTCTGTGTTGTATCTTCAAAATTATTTTTCTGAGTGTGTTGGAAATTAAAACATATACTAGTTTCTATTCTGACAGATTTTTCTGGTTATTGTTCTAATTTGATGGGGTCTGAAATGATGAGTTTCAATTCACATACTAGCTCTGCTTTGATGAATAATGCAAATAACTTAAAAGTCTCTGATAACTTTTTTCTCCTCAAACATAAATAAGGAACTCAGGCACTCAACCGAGTTAAGTTTTTTAATGAATGTTTTCTTGTAGAGTCATTTCCTAAACCGGATTCCATAGAACATTTTACTTTTTCTTGAAAAGCACAGATAGTAATGACATTTTCCCTTAAAATAGTTTACTATATAGTTGATTCTCATTTGCAGTCATTATGCTCTAATAAAGTGATCATGGGAACAAAAGCAGACCCTGAATAGCCAAAGCAATCTTCAGAAAGAAGAACAAAGTGGGGGCCTCACACTCCCTGATTTGAAACTACGTTACAAAGCAAGGGTAATCAAAACTGTATTGAATTGGTGTAAAAACAGACACATAGATCAATGCATCATAATAGAAAGCCCAGAAATAAACCCATACATATATGGTCAGTTAATTTACAACAAAGGAGCTGTGAATAAACACAGGGGAAAGGACAGTCTGTTCAATAAATAGGGTTGGGAAAACTAAACAGCCACATGCAAAAGAATGAAACTGGACTACTATCTTACACCAACATAAAGTTAACTAAAAATGGATTAAAGACTTAAATGCAAGACCTGAAACCATAAAATTCGTAGAAGAAAACATAGGCAGGAAGCTCCTTGACAACAATCTTGGAGATGATTTGTTTGGATCTGACACCAAAACCAAAGGCAACAGAAGCAAAAATCAACAAGTGGGACTATATCAAACAAAAAACGTTCTGCACAGCAGAGAAAATTATCAACAAAATGAAAAGGTAGCATATGGAATGAGGAAAAATATTTACAAATCACATATCGGATAAAGAACTCATAAAGCTCAATAGCAATGAAATAAAGTAACAATCTGATTTAAAAATGGGCAGGAGATCTAAATAGACATTTTTTCAAAGACATACAAATGGTCAATAGGTACATGAAAAGGTTCTCAATATCACTAATCATCAGGGAAATGCAAATCAAAACCACAATGAGGTATCACCTCACACCTGTTAGAATGGCTATTAGAAAAAAGACACGAAAAAATAATTGTTTACGAGGATGTGGAGAAAAGGGAACCTTTGTGCACTGTTGGTGGGAATGTAAATTGGTGCAGCCACTATGGAAAACAGTATGGAGGTTCCTCAAAAATTAAAAATACAACTACCACATGATCCAGCAATTCCACTTCCGGGTATTTAAGAAAATGAAAACACTAACTCACAAAGATATATACAGCATAATTGACAATAGTTAAGATATGGAAATAACCTAATTGTGCATCAATGGATTTCTTTATTCATTCATCTGTTGATGCACACTTAGGGTATTTCCACATCTTGGCTATTGTCAATTATGCTGCACATATCTTTTTGAGTTAGTGTTTTTGCATATATATACATGCATATATAAAATGCAATGTTGGGCCGGCCGAGTGGCGCGATGGTTAAGAACTGGCATGGGAGACCAGAGGCCCTGGTTCGGATCCCACATATGAGGGCCAGTGACACTGCCCTCTACAGCTAAGATGCTGAACAACAGCTCAACCTGGAGCTGGGCTGCCATGAGTCGCCGGCGACGGCGTAGGCTGCAGCCCCTGTGGCAGTGGGTTGCCATGGGCTACCGTATGGAGCCAGCAGCCAGCGTGAGCGGCCAGCAGCCGCAGTGAGCGGCCGTCCAGAAGCCGGCGACTGATCTGCCTCGCCAGGGAAGAGCGCAATGATGGTGCCAACTTGGGCCAGTGAAGCAACATCCTCCACAACTAGATTGAAGAACAAAACGACAGCAACTAGTCTGTTCCCCTTCCCCCAATTCCCCCAGCACTGTTCCCATCCCAATTCCCCAATAAAAATCTTAAAAAATAAATAAATAAATAAATAAAATGCAATGTTATTCAGTCATAAAAAAGGATAAAAATTTGCCATTTGTAACAACTTGGATGGACCTTGAGGGCATTATGCTATTATGCTAAATGAAGTAAGTCAGAGAGAAAAAGACAAACGCCACATGATCTCACTTATATGTGGAATCTAAAAACCACCAACCAACCAAAAAACAACAAAAAACAACAACAAAAAACCTCATAGAGAACAGATTGGTGGTTGCCAGAGGCAGGGAATGGGGGTTAGGCAATAAGGATCAAAAAGTACAAACTTCCAGTTTTAGAAAAAATAAGTACAGCATGGTGACTACAGGTGATAATGCTGTATTGCATCTTTGAAAGTCGCCAAGAGAATACATAAATCTTAAGAGTCCTTATTACAAGAAAAAAAAAATTTGTAACTACATATGGTGACACATGTTAACTGGACTTATTATTTTGGTCGTCATTATACAAGTATTAAATCATTATGTTGTGTACCTGAAATTAATATGTGTTAATTATACTTCAATAAATTAAAAAAAAATAAAACTGAATAGAACAAAAAAGATATCTCAAAACTCAAAAAAAAAAAAAAGAAAAAGAGAAGTCACTGTGAACACCGAATTAGCGAATACTGAACCATAGCTCCCAGGGGAAATGCAAGGTTAAATTCCTGGAGCCTTCCATCAACTGACCACTGCATAACCTTGTTTCATGCATGTTTCTGTTTAATATATATTGTTGATCCATTAACACTGAACTTGTGGCCAATAGCACTGTAACTCACATCTGAAGGAAGTTTAGCTAACACATGTGTTTTTCTCTACGACACATCTCAGGCTTCTAGCTTTTAGGACCTTTAGACATCATTTCAGCACTAAGCTTGGCGCCTTTCAAACATGGAGATCACCAACAGAAAGCACAAAAATGTGGAAAATGTCTCACATAGGTCACAAAAAAGACACTTGTTTACTGTGTGGGAAGGCAGGTTGTCACCTGGTTTACCCTCAGCTGGGGACATGCGCGTGAGGCAAGTAAAATTTTCAGGCCACTCGATGCGCGATTGCCAATGACCACAAAGTATCGCTTTGGGAGTTACAAACTTTAGCGAGTTGGCAAATTAGCATATACGGACTCCACAAATAATGAGGGTCCATCATATAAAATGTTGAGTACACGCGTGTAGTCCTATTACGTGAAAAACTATACTCAATGTGTTGTGTGACACAATGTCAGCAGATTGCACGCAAGGTTGCCAGGCACCTGAAGGCATGACTTCTGACCTCACAGCACGGATGCAAAGGTGGCATTTCGCTAATATTTGCCATTTGATGAATGTCATCATTGATGCGGGCCATGTATTTTGTTTTATAATGTCAAGATAAATTTCAGTGATTTCTACATACAAAGCATTTCTAGCAGACATGTTTATAGTGTCTCGGGCTGAAAGAAGGGAATTTTCCACAAAAGGGGTACATTTTATAAACCAAGTTCCTATTAGTATTCTCTCAATATGCTATAATTTGCTCAGTATTTTTGTTCAAATAAGTTTTGGCAATGCTACCAATAGCCAAGGCTTTTTATTATCAAAAATTTTAAGTTTATATTTAATTTATTAAAGAAACAAATTAAAAACCCAGGTCAATTTAAGGTAAGTTCAGCTTACAAGCGATATTATTCTATTTACAAATCTGGCAAATTTTAACAACCCTTCTTAGGGGCTATTGATTTTATTATCAATATTTAACCCTTTGCTATGCAGACATTCAGCTTCTAATATCTCAAAAACATCTTTACAGTAATAATTATGGATCACACCTACAAGGATATTTTTTGTTTTTGCTTTTACAGAAATGATATATTAAATTATGTCTTCATATAGAAACAGAGATATCAATACATGCTTCTAGGCATATAATACCATCCATCTGATTATTCCTACAGAAATGTTTAATTCACCTTCAGGAATATGAAGGATTATGTCACCTACTTATCAGATACATTTTATTTGTACAAACTGACTAGTCTTTGAATTCCCTCGGTGTATGAGGATTCACATTTTCTATTTGCATTTTTCTGTAAGAGGTACATCCAAATTTAAAAACTAAATGTTTTTATTATTACAAAAGCAAATATGTAACCTATAAAAGAGTTAAAAGTAGAAATAAAGAGAAGAAAAGAGCAAACACTCTTAATTCCATAATACAGAGAGAAACCACAATATCTCTGCTATCTCCTTTCACGGGGCTCAGAGTCTACACATGGTATTATAATCTCCTTTTTCTGCCCAATATATTGTATCTTCATGTCAACATGATGCAAATTAGTTTATATTTTTTCATTTATTTACCTACCCACTTAGTACCTACTGAACACCTTGTACCTGCCAGGCACTTGCACCTGAGGGAATAGTGATTTTTTTTTTATACAGATATTGCATTTAACCAATACTTTATTATTGGACATTTGTATCATAAACAAGGAGTAAAGAAGTGAGACATAATCTTACCAGCTCAACATTCAAGTGATTTGGAAAATTATCTGCCTTGTAAATTGGGTCATGGTGAGCTTCAATTTGTCGAGCTTCAATAAGCTTTTTTGTTCTGTTTTCTTCCTTACTGTCACATTTTAAAATTCCCTCCAATCCTGAAACTATGCAATCACTTTCTTATATTTATTCTAGTACTTTTATGACTGATTTATTATAAATTTGATCTTTTTTTTTTTAAACAGTGGTGTGTTGTTTTTTTTTAAAGATTTTTATTGGGTAATTGGGGGGATGGGAACAGTGCTGGGGAATTGGGGAAAGGGGAACAGACAAGTTGCTGTCCTTTTGTTCTTCAATCTAGTTGTGGAGGACGCTGCTTCACTGGCCCAAGTTGGCACCATCATTGCGCTCTTCCCAGGCGAGGCAGATCAGTCGCCGGCTTCTGGACGGCCGCTCACTGCGGCTGCTGGCCGCTCACGCTGGCTGCTGGCTACACACGGTAGCCCATGGCAACCCACTGCAGCAGGGGCTGCAGCCTATGCCGTCGCCAGCAACTCACGGCAGCCCAGCTCCAGGTTGAGCTGTTGTTCAGCATCTTAGCCGTGGAGGGCAGTGTCACTGGCCCACATATGTGGGATCCGAACCGGGGCCCTCTGGCATCCCAAGCGAGTTCTTAACCATCGCGCCACTCGGCCGGCCCTATAAATTTGATCTTTAACCCATCCGGAAAATATGGAGTCCATAATGTGAGGTAGGGATTGGGCTTTTTTTTTTTTTTAAGTAAATGGTGAGTCAGTTGCCTCAAGAGGAATTAGTAACCCATCTTTTCTCTACTGACTTGAAATATTATCTTGATTGTAAAATGTATTCTTATGTATTTATGGGCAAGTTTCTGGACTGTGTATTCTGTTCCACTGATCTTTCAGTTTATTCCCAATTCATAACCACATGAATTTTTTGCAGGCTTGTGCTAAGTTTCATTACATCTAATTGGCTGAGGCCTTCTTCCTTACTCTTCCTTTTCAATATGTAACTAGACATTATTTTATGACCTTTCAGATCATTTTAGTAAGTTAGCCAAAATTCCAATAGTAAATGTATTTGTAATTGCATACAATTCCCAGATAAATTGGGTAAAACTTCAAATTCTTTCTGTCCATCAGCAAAGTTTCATAGTCTTAATAGTCTCATAATTTCCTTGAAGTCTTGCACATTTCTTAAGTTTATGTTTCACTTTTATCCCACTAGAGAATTCTTGTAATAATATTATTTGAGTGTATAGTGGGCCATTCCTATGAAGCTTGCTTTATAATTTCATTGTGGTAAAATATACATAAAATTTACCATCTTAACCATGTTTACGTGTGCAGTTCAGTGGCATTAAGTACATTTACACTGTTGTGCAGCCATCACCACCATCCATTCACAGAACTCTTTTCATCTTGCAAAACTGAAACTCTATACCCATTAAACACTAATTCCACTCCCCTCCTCACCCAAGCCCCTGGCAACCACCATTTTACTTCCTGTCTCTCTGAATTGGACTACTCTAGGTGGACTCATACAATATCTGTCCTTTTATATCTGACTTATTTCACTTAGCATAATGTTTTCAAGGTTCAACCATGTTGTAGCATGTGTCAGAATTCCTCTCCTTTTTAAAGCTGAACAATATCCATATATGTGTGTGTGTGTGTGTGTGTATATATATGTGTATATATATATATATATATATATGCATAAAAGTAGTGGAGCACAATTGGACAGGAGGCAGGGAGATTGTGTACCTACATACCTCCTCAGTTTGAGAATGTGAGGTTGAGATGGCTACAGAACCCACTATATTAAGTGTCTGGCAGACAAAGGAAATAATAGGTCCAGATCTCAGGAGTGTACAGGCTAGAGAAAGATTGGTGCAGCTGGTAGTCGAAGCCTAATCTACTTGATCAGATCAACTAAGGAAGAGGCAAACACAGAATAAGAATCTTAGAAAACAAAAACCATTAGCAAAAGGAATCAGGGATAAAGACTAAGAGGCAGTAAAAAGGTAATTAACAATAAGAGAAATTTAAAACTTAAAAACAAAAACGGAAGATGTAACAAAAAAAAATGGTCAACAGTGTCCACATTGGCAAGAAATCCAGTTGAGTGAAAACCAAAGAGAGATCACTGGATTTTAGCAATTAGATCATTAGTGAGCCTTGTAAAAGACGGTTTCAGGAAGTGATTGGGGGCAAAGGCCAGGTTGTGTGGACCGAGGAGGAGGGGGACACAGGGAAGGTCATTTCAAGATCAGGACTTGGCCGGAAAGCACTGAAAGCCTACCTGGCCAATTATTTCCGCTACCACCTTCAAGCAGTCATTGGTTCTGAACAAAGTATTTGTTCCTAAGACCCTTGTAACATACATTACTCTAGAAACAAAGCAGGCCCCATCTAAAATCATCACGTGAAGTAAGCCCACCTTCACTGCTCCTGCACCGTGTGGGTTTTTCATTTCCGAAGGACCCTTCATGGCAGCAAAGACAGTTTTTAAAATGACAAAATAATGCTCTGTAAAAATATAATGGTTTTATCAAGTCTTTTCGACAGTCAGCAAAGGATAGTGGTCTGTATATCCTGCTGATGAAATTATTTAGAAGATGTATCAGGAATAACTGACTTATCAGGATTTTTACCAATTTTAAAAAATAATTCTAATAATCAGAGATATAAAAGCATACTGTGGCAATCCTCGTTACCACCTACCAAGTAGGAATCACTGTACCCATTTTGCAAGTGAGAAATCTAAAGTTCAGAGAACTGAAGTGTATCGGCCAGAGAAAGCTCACTGCTGCTGGCAAACAATGCTCCAAGTTCAGAGGCTTACTACAATGACGGGGTCTGTTTACGTCCTGTGTCACAATCCCAGGTGGCTGGGGCAGGAGCAGAGGCTCTGTTCCATGAAGCGGTTCAGGGACCCAAGCTCCTGCCACTGGATAATCTACATTTAGCTGTTGGGGGAAGGAAGAGACGAGGCATGGCCAGTCCCCAACACTGCTTTAGAGGTTAGTGACAAACTTCACTCCCACCCATATTCCACTGGCCTGAACTCAGTCATACAGCCCCACCCACGTATCTGCCACGAGGAAACGGAGTCTACCGGTGGGCTGGGGAAGAAAGGGGAGACACAGGTATTGATGGCATTGCACTTCCTGTAGCATAAGTAACATGGCCAAGGTCACCTAATAGTACATGAAAGAGCTGAGAAGCCAACCCAACACTACCTAACTACTCCAAAGAACCTTGCTGTTCAGTGCTGCTTCTGTCATTTCATTGAACCCCACCACCCGTTTTTAGCATTTCTCCAAATGACAACAGATGGTTACAAAGTGTTTGTGTGCGTGTATTTTTCATCTATCTTTTATTGTCTATCCTGCAGTTCCCCTTTTCCAATCAGCGGTTTTGCCTTCTGAGGTGCATACACATAAACCTAAAATTTGGGGCGCCCTCTTTAGCCCCTCCAATGCTGCAGAATGCATGAACCCCAAGCTAAGGACTCTTCTCTGTAGTACGCACACTCCTGTGACACTGTTAACTGACTTCCCACTTCCTACCTGCTCCCCGCACTCCCACCCCCGCTGACCTCTCCTTATTGCAGCTGTGTCCCCCACTCCCATTCATGCTTATTTTTCTCTATAGCACTTCTAACATAGTATGCATTTTACATATTTATGAGTTTACAAATTATCCTTTCATTAAAATGTGGGCTCCATGAGAGCATACGTTTTTGTCTGTTTTGTTTTCTTCGCAGCTCTGTCCCTGGCACCTATGACTGCGCTTGGGGCACGCGATGCACGTTCTGAATGAACTGAAGGGCGGCAGCGGAGTAACAACCAGAAGCCCACAGGCAGGCGGGGTACGGTGCTGCAAGGGTTCCGGCTCTGACGCGGACCCGCTCCATGGACCGTTTGCTTCACAAGCTACAGACATTATATGTTCATGCACATCATATTATAACATCATTTTAAAGTACTTTATGAGTTTGTACGAATAATCCAACTCAAAACAGTCGGCCTGCTCAGGTATACACTCTGGCACCTTTTCTCAAAGTAGTCAGATGGAGAAAGCCGGGCCCCAAAAATGACATTTTCATCCCTCCACTAATTAAAAATAAATTTTTCTCATAGTTTTTCTTCAATTATGCTTCATAGGCCAAATGGAAATTACTTTTTATAATTCTTTTTAGCGCTGTCTCACAACCTTTTAAAAATAGCATCTTACCTTATGGAAGTGAAACTAACAGTTGTCTTTGAAAACCTACTTTGAGGAGTTAGATGCCTATAAGCGTTTCTTCTAAATTTGTCTTTCTAAACATGTTTTCACAGTAATTCCACGATTTTGCTAACAGTCCTTAAAACTAATATAAATTTCAGCTGACATGTTTTATTCCAAAATTCACGTTTCAAACATAGACTTGTAAACATGTTACACACAAAAAACACGGGATTCGAATGCAAAAAGGCATTATGAAACCTACAACATTGGTGAGAGGCATGACCACAGATTAAACAAATTAACAAAGGGCAGGGCAGGAAGGAGGCGGGAGGGAGACGACAAGGGGAATTCAAGGGAAGGGGCGTGGAGGCAGAAAGACAGAGCAGTGAGGAAGCTGCCTGCATACACGCAAATTTGCACAGTATACATGCAGTTTCAAAACCCAAGAAGCTTACGGGACTACTGCAAGAAGGCACTTGGAATCCGCCCCCTGTCTCCACGGTGCCAAGGCACAGTGGTACAGCAGTTAGAAGTCCTGCTTTTGGGTTCCAACCCTGCCGTTTACTCAGCAGATATTCACACTCGGTCTCAGGTATAACATTTGTAAAATTCAGATAATTTTATGCAACTGGTAAATAAGGTCAGGTGTATGAAGCTGCTGTGTAAACAGTAAAATGCTAAGTAGAAAGGTTAATTGTAGATTTCTGACATAAATGCTCCAAGCTTACATCAAAAAAGATTTATTGTGCTAACTTACATTCTGGTGGTTTGAAAATGTCCTGGTTATCGAGCGGCACAGTGAGAAGGTTAGAGATTCCAGCTCCACACATGATAAAGTTAATCTTATTTCCCTAGTATAAAACAAGAGCCTCACAGTTTTCTATATACCCTCAGAACAAAAAACACAGGGAGAGAAAATTGTTACCATATATGTTTATTGGAAAGAAATGAGCAACAATCTAAACTAGAAACAATGTACATGGAATCCTAAATTCAGGCTCTTATCAATAATGGTTAT
The DNA here is from genome assembly GCF_001890085.2 of Hipposideros armiger. NCBI lineage: Eukaryota > Metazoa > Chordata > Mammalia > Chiroptera > Hipposideridae > Hipposideros > Hipposideros armiger. The sequence goes on along the minus strand of NW_017731490.1, from coordinate 2,942,015 downwards.
TGATATAGTGAAGCCACTTAACCAAAATAAAAAATACAAATGTGTTTTCAAGTAACTAAATAGTCAGGGAAAAATATTCAGTACCCCAACAAGACCAAACAAATTTGCCAAGGGAAAATGTAATGTACTAACATGTTATGGTCTTTTTAAAAAGTCTATTTTTAGACATAAAACAAACTCTCTTTAATTAAAACCTTTGCTTATAAACACATTTCCTGAGTAAGTTAAGCCTAACAAATCCAATATGAGTGAAACCCTGCACCCTGGAAATAGCAAGGAGCCCCAAGTCATTTACAATAGTAGTTTCATATAACCTTTCATCACTCCCACCACAACAGCAAACATGTGACCTTAAACTAAGTGAAAGCTTTCTAAATTTAGATACTTTCAAATAAAGCATCTTAAGTTATATGTAAAGGTTTAGTAAATTATTTATTATGTCTCTTATCTTTAATAATGGGATATCATGTTTAACTTGTAATCAAAATGAAAAGAAAGCTGTTATACCATATATTACTGTACCAAGACTCAAAGTTTCCAGTCTATATTTAGTTCACATTAAAATGGAAGCAAAGACGCAAACCAAGCTAAAAATAAGATGTTCTACAAAGATGAGATTTTTAAATGGATTGAAATCTAGCTTTATTTGGTCCCTTAAATCCTGATGGTATTTAGCAGCACCTTAACCTCACAGGATTTGCAAATCTAATTTTCCATCATCCAGAGTAGGGTCAGGAAACTGAGGCCCACAAACCAAGCCTGCCAGCCATAAACTTCTGGCACCTCATTTTGTACAGCCACAAGCTAAGAAGGTTTTTTTTACATATTTAAATGGCTTTAAAAGAAAAAAAAAAAGAATATTTCTTAACACATGAAAATTTTATGAATTCAAATTTTAGTGTCCTTAAATAAAGTTTTATTGGAACACAGCCACACTTGCTCACTTAGGTATTGTCTATGGCTGCTTGTACACTCAAACAGTAGAGCTGAGTGATTTTGACACAGACTTTACAGCCCACGAAGTAGAAAATGTTTACTATCTGGCCCTTCACAGAAAAAGTTAGCTGACTTCTGCCCTAGATGAATATTAATTATTCTTGTTATTCAAGATATCTTCCTGCTCATCACCTACCAAAGTGTAAAAAATGCGTACTTGCCTCTCGTATCATATTGAGTTTCTGAACAATAACCCTGTCAATATTACATTATCCTCATTTCTTAACAACCTTCTGGCCATGTTTCTGTTTGTCGTCCTATTTGGATCATTGCCCAATCCAATATTCCCACCCGGAACTGTGGGTAAAAGTCTTAAATAAGACTTTCTAATCTCTGCCCGTTTTTGTTTTAAATGCTGGCTGTGAGCCAACATGACACCCTAATGGGCCACCATCTACAATCTGAACAAGGCAGGGCAAGCCTTCCCTAATCTACTCTACCTACAGTTTATGGTAAAAGATAATGCTTTAATTGCACAAATTGCATCTCATAAAGCAGTGAGAACTACAAGTTAATATTTCCATATACTGACTTATCATCATAAAGGCACAAGAGTTTATTTAATACATCCTTCAGGTTAAATTAAAACCAAGATACTAATTGAAGAATGTGGTGATTATTCTGTTCTAAAAGGGCTTAATGAGATGTCTTAATCTAGATACGATGTTACAAAGTTCTGAGTAGCTTTCCAGTATTAGGTATGTTTTACCTAAATTTAGAGATTCATTTATGAGCATTCAAAATTAACTGTAGGAAAACATATAAATGTAAAAAAAAAGTGACATCATAATAAACCCAATAAAGAGGTATTTTTGATACATGAAGCCTCAAGACCTTGGCAGAGATGATTCAATGTCAGAAAAAGTCACTTAGGGGGCCAGCCGAGTGGCTCCGTTGGTTAGAGTGCGAACTCTGAGCAACAGGGTCGCCGGTTTGATTCCCACATGGGCCAGGTAGCTGTGCCCAAGCTGAACTGCTGCTGAGCTGGTGAGAGTGCGTGCTCTTAACAACAAGGTTGCCAGTTCAACTCCCGCATAGGATGGTGGGCTGCAGGCCCCCCGACCCCTGCAACTAAGATTGAACACGGCACCTTGAACTGACCTGCCGATGGGCTGCCAGATGGCTCAGTGTGCAACAAGGTTGCCGGTTTGACTCCCACATGGGATGGTGGGCTCGGCCCCCCCCCCACCGCAACTAGATTGAAAGTGGTCACTAGACTTGAAGCTGAGCTTGCACCCTCCACAACTAAGATTGAAGGACAACAACTTGACTTGGAGCTGATGGGTCCTGGAAAACCACAATGTCCCCTTCCCCAATTCCCCAACACTGTTCCCCTCTCCAATTCCCCAGTAAAATCTTTAAAAAAAAAAGTCACTGAGATGGTTCCCATTTGTTAATAACCCTTTAGCTTATGACAGGTGAACATTCCTAGTGGAGAAACCCGACCAAGGTTCCTCCAGCCATTCCCTGCAAGAGGAAAGACTACAGTATTCATGGGTGAACAAAAACAAACAAAGCCTCCTTCACATTCATGTTCAAAATCAAGGTGGTCTGAGTTTGTATTAGTGTTGTTTCAGGATGTCTCATTCTCAGGAAATACCTGTCAAATTCTCTACAACAGTACATCTGAACGTAAAGTCAACCTCTTCCTTAAGACAGGACTGATTAAGACTTTGGGAGTAACAGCAAGGGTAAAGAGAGAAAGATCACAAGTGGCAGCTCCCTTTGGCTGCCCCACATCAGCAGTATTTCCACTTTTGCATACAAGTGATTTTTTTTTTCCTTTGGGGAAACAGAGGCAGCCATAAAACGATCCAGTGTTTAGCGCCCGGATGAGATTTCAGATGAGACAACCTGGAATTTCACTAAGGTGATACAGTGAAAGGAATAAAGTGAAAAACAGAGAAAGATAAAAACTGACTCCAAGGACAAAGGAACCAGGGGAAAATTGGAAAATGAAGAGAGTATACAATAAGGGGATTTGAGGACGGCACTAGAACATACATAAGGATTTAATTAAACCACGCTAATTTTAAAAGCATGCCAGTCTTATTCTTTACTTAAAAAGTCAGCACATCCACTGTAAAAACCCAAGTTTAGTGTTGTCCTACAGTAATCCATATTTCCTTCCATAGAGAACTGGTTAATTAAATGATGACATACCATGTTTGGTTGAACCACATGAAACTTACATTTTCCACAATTTTTTCAAGTTTTATTGAGATATAATTGATAAAGAAAATTATAATATAAAGTATACAAGGTGATAATTTGATACATATACGCTGTCAAATGATTACCACAATTAAATTAACATATGCATCATTTCACAGTTACCTTTTGTGTGTGTGTGAAAATGCTTAAGATCTATTAGCAAATTTCAAGTAGACAACACAGTATTATTATTATTATTTTTTTTTTTGGAGGGCAGTGTCACTGGCCCTCATATGTGGGATCCGAACCGGGGCCCTCTGTTATCCCAAGCCAGTTCTTAACCATCACACCACTCGGCTGGCCCGACAACACAGTATTATTAACTACAGTCAACATGCTGTAGATTAGATCCCGAGAACTTACTCATCTTGTAACTCAAAGTTTGTACCCTTTGGCCAATACCTCCCCGTTTTCCCCACCTCCCAGCCCCTGGCAACCACCATTCTACTTTCGACCATTTTGACATACTGATATAGCAACTGCGCTTAGTTCAACCTAATATAATGTATACTCTGCCCTCGTTAGAAAGAATGAGATGTACATGTCCCACTAACGAAATGACCTCCATATTATATTTCCAAACAAACAAGACACAGCATGTGTACAGAATACTCCCATTAGCATTTTTTGAAGAAATATGTGTATGTGCATAAAAATGTTCCAGAAGCACCCAAGAAAATGTCAACAGAGACTAGATGGTCTGGGGTGAGAGGGAGATTCCTTTTCACTGGACACCCTCCCACATACTCTCACACCATTTGAATGTCTTGTGCATTAATATGCATGCATTACTTTTTCAATTAAGAAAAGTTGAGATACTTTCCAAATTCCACATTTAACTTTCTCTACTGACATTCAAATTAATTAAAATACTAACCAGTATTTACAATACAGGACACTTCAAATAAGGTAATTACTTAAATTAAAGGCCTTCTTTCACTCCAAAGCTAAACTGGATACCAAACAGCTTTGTGATCCTAAGGATCTTAAAGGAAAGCAAAACAAACTATTTCAACAATAACATTCATATATATAAAGCATTATAGGAAAGTATGTAATATGTAGTCAAGAAATATTTTTGTGGCCAGCCTGGTGGCGCAGTTGGTTAGTGTGCAAGCTCTAAGCAACAGCGTCACCGGTTCGATTCCCACAAGGGCCAGTGAGCTGCGCCTGGGGTGAGCTGCTGCTGAGCTGCCAACCGGCAGCCGGATGGCTCAGCTGGTGACAGTGCGTGCTCTTAACAACAAGGTTGCCGGTTTGACTCTCACATGGGATGGTGGGCTATGCCATACCCCCCACCCCCACCCCCACCCCTTGCAACTAGATTGAAAGCAGCGACTGGACTAGGAGCTGAGCTTGCGCCCTCCACAACTAAGATTAAAGGACAATAACTTGAAAGACAATAACTTGACTTGGAGCTGATGGGTCCTGGAAAAATACAATGTTCCCCTTCCCCAATTCTCCAACGCTGTTCCCTTCCCCAATTCCCCAATAAAATCTTACAAAAAAAAAAAAAACAAAAAGAAAAGAAATAGTTTTGATCTCCATGTGTAACGTACTCTGCTGTGCACCCTCTGTGTACCTGTGGATAAATACTCTATAAAGAGCATATATCCACATACACATATAAGCATGTGTATCTGTGTGTAGCCACACACGCCATCCCAGGCTGCTACTCCACCAGGATCAGAGATGCCACTAGTAATCACAACCTGTCAGACCTGGTGGTCCCACCGTGTGTCTTCAGGATGTAGGAGCCAGAACTGCTACCACTGTCTTGAAAACCACGAGGCCCTGGGCTAGTCCTGGGGCCTCTTCTCCAGGCTCTCCCATTGTACATATTTATGGAGGGGATCAAGTGAGTACCTGTCTTTCTTTAAAGATGTTTTTCCTTAACTCTTACCTGGATCATAACTGAAAAATGGGAACCAATGTTAAATTTCACAGTTCTCATTCTATGAATTCTCTCACTGCCCTCGTCCTCTTCCCTAAGAATCAGTATCGGTGCTAAGCAGATTTAATTGATGAAATTTATACTATATGTGAACAGTCTGGCCTGGTGCTGGGGGCAGGCAGGGAGGCTCGGTGGTCTCTGCCGTTTTAGGCCCTGATCTCAGGTTGGCACCATACGAAAATGCTAATGAACTTAAATGCACTTATACAAGCTAATGTAAAATGCAGAATTTCTGAAATTAAATACATCTTGGGAAAGTTAAGGAACATTTCATGTAATGGTCTCCATTAAATGGCAAAATGTATGTGTTCAATGTTTTCATTAGAAAGTTAAATGGAAAACTAACACTAAATGTGCTTTTTGAATTTACTTAGTCTCAATAAACATGCTTTGCTCCAACCATAGATAATATCAAATTTAAAGAGTATCATCTTAGCTACTATCATGAGTTCATGACATCTACAAATGTTCAAGTTACTCCCAACAAATTTATTGTTTGACTTTACTCAATTCAAATTAGAGCCATCTCTAAATTTTCTCTCAAACAGCATTAAATTTACTGGTTAATCCTGATATAAGTATGCAGGGGATTTTTAACCATTTCATATAAATATATAAAATACACCATTTTTAAATATCTTTTTGCCCATTATTAAGTTTTACGAACTTTTTTAAAAGTTAAGATGTCAACTCTTAAGGGCACTGTCTGGAAAGTTCCTATCTTGTTTTGCCTTAATCTTCTAAAAGCACATTAAACTCATATCCTTAATTTATCATGAAGTCTATAAAATTCAAAAATGCCACTGTTAAAAGGAGTTACAAGATGTTCTCCTAAAAAAAAAAAAACCGACTGAAACAATTCTTGACTTTTACTAACTAATCTTGTTCACAGCTCTGTGCGCTTACACCTTTATTTCAGAAAATAAGGAGGCAGGCCAATATAAACATGAGTCCATAGGCACATAATAAAAGTTCTGTTTTTATATAGGGGGTCTACTGAGCTTAGAAAACAAATTCTCATAAAGCACAGGTATGGGATAAATTAACTTTTGCAATATTTAAAGAGAGCACACAAATCCAATGACTGCATTGGTTACCCTTTTCAAATTCCTCACTCAAGTCTCCCACTGATAACTGACGTTCCGTGTGACGGTTTTTAAACGGTGATGAAAATTAGAATACACTTAATCTTCCAGTGGTAAGCATTTGCTACGTATTGTTCACCATCAAATGAAAACAAACTTGGGAGCCTTCACAGGTCAACAGTACCTGCTATATAAACAAGGGTAAAACAGCAGGCTAATCTCCATGAAGTAGAAAGAGATTATTCCTTTTCATTGTTAAAAATAACCCTGGGTGTGGAAGATCTGAAATCGGTGCTTAGCGAAACGCTGGGGAAGCCTGGCCCGCCCTTGGCGCGGTGCAGGGCGCAGATAACCGCGAGCATCGTTCAGCGCTGGCGGTGCCCCCACCCCTGGCTTCTGCCTCCCTATGGGCAGCAGGTGTGACCTGCCCCCGCCCACCCCTCAGGCTGCTGTCCCGGGAAGGGAAGGCGGCGGGGCGTCGTCGCTCTGGCTGGTCGACCAGCACGCCTCTCCCGCGCAACGCACTCGACCCACCCACCGGTGCAGGGAGGACACAACACGAGCCGCTCCTTGCAGGCTCCCGGAGTGGGGACGCTCAAAAGCGCCCCAGCTTTTTCCCACGCTCCCGCCCAGCCGCTGGCTCGCTTCTCGCCGCCTCTGCGGGCCGAGCTCTCCTCGCGCGCGTGGCCCGTGACCCGTGGCCCGGGGATCCCTTCCCGGCCCCACCCCCGGCCCGGCTCCCCACGCTCCCGGGACCGCCGGGCGCGCTCCCCGCGCCCCGGGCGCCCAATCTCAGCTCCCGGTCCCGCCGCCTCCCGCCTGCCACGCTCCCGGCCGGCCCGCCTCACCTTGGTCCGGATCTGCCCCGACGTGGACACCTTGCGGATCAGTTTCTGGGGTCCTTCCTGCTCCCCTTCGCTGTCAGACGAGTCCTCTCCCGGTCCCGCCGACGCGGCGGCGGGGGTGGCCGCGGCGCCGGCCCCTGCGGCCGCTCCTCCTGCGGCCCCCGGTGGGTGGTGCTGGCCGCCGGCCCCAGCCATCCTCTCGGGCTCCTGCAGGGACACAGCACCGCCCGGCGGGGGCGGCGGCGGCCGTCAGGGGGTGGGCTCCGCCCGGGCCGCGCCGGGAACCCCGCGCCCGGCCGCCGCCGCCATCTTCCGCTCCCCCGGCGCCCCCCGCCGGCAGGGTCTCGGGGATCGGGCGCCCCCCAGCAGCGAACGCGGTGCGTCACCATGGACGCGGACCCCGGCCCGCCTGGGACCCCTGCGCGCACACCTCGGGGTGGTATAGGGGTCCTGACCCAGACTACGGCCAGCGCGGGGGGAAAAGATGGGGTGACAGAGAACTGGACAACCCCCCAGCCCCGAGGGTCCGGGGTCCCCAGGACGGACGCGAGCGCGAGGGAGTCGCGATACCTCCGCAGCCAACCCTCGCAGGCCCGGCAGAGGCAAGAGGGCCCCTGGGGTGGAAAGGGAGCTTGGCGTCTCCTCCCGACTCCCTTGGGTGCCCCCCCCCGCCACCTCTCGGACCCGGAATCGCTCCAGAGCTCGGGCCTCGCCGCACAGGTCCCCCAATAAAGTGCCCTCTGCCCCCGAGACAGAGGAGCGCGGCCCGGGCCTGTCTCACGACCACCCCCCCGCCTTGCCCCGACGACCCGTACCTCCCCCGCCCGGCCTGGGGTTCGCGTCCTGCCTGCGAGCCCAGCCTTGGCGTTCGGCTTCTGGCCCACCCCCACCCCCATCCGGCGCACACGGAAGAGGAGAGCGTTTTCCGGGAGGCTCCGCTCCGCTCTGGGAACTTTTCGTTCAGAAAGAGCGATCCCTTTAGCTAACAGGAAACTGGGAAGGGCGTGGAGAGAGCGCAGAAACAAGAGAGGACACGCAGCCCAAGACGACAGAATGCAAAAAAAAAAAAAGTCTAAGCTGAAGCGCTCACCGAGGCTGCCTGGAAGAAAACAATGCACTGGAGCCCTGTGAATACCAGTGCCCGAGCACGAAAACATTGGAAGTCCGGGGAGAGCCACTCCCTAACGCGGCCTAGAGCAGGAGGAAATGGCATCTACAGGCAGCAACCACCGCTCACAGCTCGTCTCCAGCGAGCTTGTTAAGCGGACACTGAAGTAGCCGCAGCCTCGCGACGGGTCGTGCACGCACGGCGCGGAAGAACGCGTGCAGGTGTGGGAGGGCTGCGGGGAGATGATACCAAAAGGACAGATTGCTGTTGTCAGCCAGACAACTCCAAACTGGTGTTAGCGAAATGTTTTAAGCATGGCAAAAAACGTCCCTGCCAGGCTGTGGAGTCCCGTCACACTTTCAGTGAAGTAATCGCTTTAGCGTGTGCGTGTCTCTCAGGACCCATTCATAGTTTCTCAGTTGACGTGACCTTTAAGAAGGTCCTCCAAACTTAAGAATCTGTTGGGTTTTGGGGTTTTTTTTAGTTGCAATCTTATTGACTGTCAGAACGAACAGTTCTAAAAGATTTTAACAATAAGCAATCCCAACACTTTATATACACGTTGTAGATTAAATTCACTAAAATGTAAAATGTACTGGTTGGCTTAAATCTTCAAAGAGCAGATTGCTGCCATGCAATACCAATTGATAGCGCCTACTTCTCCAGCCTCAGCTGTCTTCCATAGGAAGGGAAGGAGTTGAGCAAAAATAAAGAGCCCTATGGCTAGGTAATACGTAATTCTATTATCTACAAAGAACATATTGCTAGGAGGGGAATTCTTTAAGAGAAAAAAATAATCAAATTAATGGCCTTTATCCTAAACTAGCTGACTGGTCCAATGGTTCTGCAATGCAGACAAGAACGCCTAGTAAAGGGCCTTTGGAAAGAAAAACCTAGTTCAGACCTCTTTTAATATAAAGAAACTGAGGCCCCAAATCACCAGCTGAGACCAGTCAAATCATGTGATTACTATTCTAATGCTCTATTCACTTTACCACACTATATAACAATAGTCTGTCAATTATCATGTTTCTATTCACACTTCAGGTTTTTAAGTTTTATATAGTAACGTTTCTCAGCATCCAGGCAGAGTGATTAAACTGAAAGGCATTGTTTAATGCCCATGCCTATTCATTCTGTGATCTTAAGAAGAGGAATGAATATATTTCTCACTGATTCAAACAGTGATTGCTTAAATATACTTTAAAATAGTTTCAAGTGCAAGAGCTGGGCAATTAATACCTCAAAGTAAAGGTATTCATTACTTTATAAAAATTTAACCTTACAGTTACCCTTACTCTTCAAAGATTCCTGTAACAACTTCTAAAACTTGGCTGTGACTTTGAAAGCATAGCGAGTCTTAGCCTGCTCTACAATTTCCTACACACACAACGCTGAGTGAAGATACTGTGTAGGCAAATGAAGGAATGCCACCTCACTTTCTACAAACAGCAGCTCATGAAAAGCCCTCTCTTCTTCAATCATCTCTACTGAGGAGAATGTTTCAAGTAATCTCTAATTTAAGGCACCTGACCCACTCGCTTCTTCGCAGGTCTTCTGTGGAAATTAGGAGTTTCCAGAATGAATATCCAATCTGTATATTGTATACCTGCAATGCACTCCGCTCCCCATAAAAATATAACAACAATGTCGAGAGCTCAATATTTTCAACCATTTTAATGTAGCTCAAAATGGCAACTGAAACAAATTTCAAATATGTGGTATATTATATTATTTCTTTGATTTACAAGATTTCCTTGACTTTTTCCTTACTTGATGTTTTCAGACTTTCAAATAATTTCTTAGATGTGTCTTACATATTTCTTTTATTATTGTTACTTTGAAATCTTTGGAACATAACATATCACAAGCACACTATTAAAAATTTGGACAGAAGCCATGGAGACACTGCATTCAGGAAGAAATGGAAAGGGAAGCTACCACAAAATTAGGTTTCTCCTTAACAGCACTTCCTGCCCTACTAAAAAAATATACTGAAGATGTATACGTCACAGCCAGTTCTCATGTTCATACCAACTTTATGAATATTAGCATTTATTATCTACAGATATTTTGAATTATGGATATTATTGATCACTATTCCTAACAAAAGAGGTTAATATCCATTTGCAACTTTTAAATCCCACATGTTCAATCGTTTCATATTCAATTTTATATCATAAATATGTAGAAGTCTACATTTATATCCTGAAGAACCCAAGTAAGCTCTTTAAAAACAGTCATGGTCCAGTACTGACGTCCCTAATCAATGGGAACCACGCAAAGAACGCTGCAGGTTTGAACAAGTACAGGCCTGCTTTCATCCAAACTTTAGAACTGCTTCCATAATAAGCTATCAGCTGCATGTTTAGAATTTAGTATTCAAAGCTTCATTAAAATTGCTTTAGCTGTTACCTGAATGAGAAAGATTTTGAGATTAATCTTGACATCAACTGCAGGTACATATGTTCAGCCCTGCACCTAAGCCAAAAACCTTTCATCATCTAGACCTAGTCCATAAATATACTTATAATCTCTCATATATGTTGGCCTCTTTTCCTTTGAAACACTTCTCTCCTGATTTTCCATTGGTTCTGAATAGTTTCATCAGAGCCAACTAGATAAAAATCATTGGGACATAAAAACAAATTTAGTAAGTATAGTGTGCCTTAGTATCACTCCACTAAGAACTACTTTTGCAAATACTCCCACACTTTTTAATTTTTGGCTAGAATTCTCACTACCCATTTTGCCTTTAGGGTATTATCTATGGGTAAGGGTTGTTTGGCTAGCCATCTTCCTACTCACCTATTCCCACCACCAAAATAGTTTTCATTGATTAGAAATTTAGGTAATGCCTCTATGTCCACTGATCTGATTATACCCTGAAGCTAGCATGAAAGAAAATACAAAACCCTGAGTGCTAACATTTACCTTCTTTCAGGCCTAATGCCCTAGCTGGAGTGATTATTTAAATGTCCCCACTTAACTACATAATTTCATCATTTCATCTTCAAATACAGGAATGTCATGAGTCCAGCAGCTAGCTGCCTCTCAGCCCCAAACATGGGTACATTTCAAGCAAGAAGCGCTGTTCTTTTTACTATTACTCAGCATCAATTCCAAGGTTATGTTTACTCTTCTGTCTGAATCATAACATCTTGTTTTAGACTCCAAAAAAGAATGAGTGAATCCTTACATGTATGCTGTTGTACGCGACATGGATCTATGTAATATGAACATCGCCTATTTGATATTGGATATTCCTTTGCATAAATGTAAATGAGTATACTTTTATAGTAAAGTATTAAAGTTACCTATATTTGAATCCAAAAAGCAGATTTTAATTAACTGCAAAATTAAGTCCTAGTCAAAAAGCAGATGTTCCCAACTCAAGGTCTTTCAACGTCCACAGATCCAGCTTCAGGAAATCTGTTGATTCCCTTGAAATTTACCGTTTTTATACGCAGGTTGAATAGGTACATGTTCGGGAGAAAGAGACTCCATAGCTTTGATGAGATTCTTAAAGGGATCACTGACCCAAGAAAAACTCAAGAATACCTGATTTTGATGAACATTGTGCCTCTTCAAAACATATTTAGATTAAGCTGATATTTCCTTTTGTTCCAAATGTCTGAAATAAACATTTAAATACTCTTTTTTCCCCCTAATATATATAGCCCTCCTTCTTTCTTGTGCATGTAACTTTTCAGTGATTTGGATAACTTATCTTTTTTTAAGAGCTTAAATGAGAGTTCCCTTTTTTCTTAGGCTTTGTGGTCATACATATATGGCCACAGAGTTTCAAATAAAATCACTTTACCAAAAGTATCATTTTATGCCACATACCTGAGATCTCTGAGGATGCTTTCTGGCCTATCTGAATGTAAACCATTAACATACAGGAAACGAAACATTCTGCTTAGTTAAGAATGTACAGTGTGAGCACACCAGGATCTGCTGTGAACGGCTGCATCCAACAGTCCTGGAACATAGTAGGTACTGGATAAAATATCTTTTGAGTAAATAAAAAGGCCATCAGTATTTAAAGAAAATAAATAACTTTTAAGGAGAGTTCTGCAGTCTGGTAAAGTCCCACAGGTAATTTATACATTTCTGTTAGGGCTCTATTTTAAAAGCTGATAAATGAGCATTTTCATTTTTGTCTCTTTGACAAGTAAAGCAAAAAAAAAAAAAAGTTTCTATATTTCTAGCCAAAAACTAGTTCTGGCATTAGCACCCTAAAGTAAAATACATATAACTGGGTATTTTTCATTATGCTTGGAGTTGGCTTGAAGTACCAAAGGGACTGCCTATAGGAAAGTTGAAAAGTAAAACAGTAACAAAACCAGGTCGCTGAATTTAGTGCTCAATGATCTTTGATTTAAAATTCAAAACCGAATTGCTGTTTCATTTCAAGAATAATTTAATCCCCAGTGATCATCACAATAGAACAGGAGCAGATGGGCAGCCTTACAACATGTTCAAATTTACAAAAGCGAAGGCAGCTGCAGATACAGAAGGCTCCGAGTGGCAGGGCAGCCTCTGAAAGGTCGGGAGAAGGAGCAGAGAAACGCATCCCGGGCTACGGAGCGGACAGTGTACAGATGAGAAGAGAAAAGGGCGAGCCCCGCCTGGCACCTGGCCTGGCGCGTTCCGAGCTCTCAGCAGGCAGGGGGCCAGCCGGAGCCGACACGCCGAGATCCTGGCAGAGGAGCATCTGAACGCGCTGAACAGAACACCGGTGAGCCCGGAAATTTCGAAGGAGGCTTCTCCGATAGGCTCAGGAAACTCACCCAAGGCGGAGCAGCACACACCGAGGCAGGGCGTGCAGAGCCCGACTTCGATGGCTGGGAAAAGACAGCTCACACAGGCTCACCGGGCTCTGAGCGAGACGGGGATTCCGGGCTGGAATCCCCGGAGGGCGGCGAGGAGGTGCTGACGGCCCGAGTTGGAAGAAGGAAGGAAGTGGAAGGAGTTAGCGGGAACAAATGCAAAGCACCCCCCGCCCAGCCCCCCGTCTCCTCCTCCGGATCCTACACACAAGACACACGCACACGCTACTCTCGGTCCCGAAAAGGACCCGACCTGCGCGCTGCACGTGCCGCGAAATCCAGGTCAGCTCCCCGCTGCCTCCCTGACAAAACCCCTGAACCCTAGAAAAGCCCGGGGCTGCAGCGGCGCCCCGGAGCCGGAGGCGTGGCTCGGAGCTGCCGGCCGCCAGCAGCCTCCCGGAGCGGCGGTCCCCGGGAACCTGCGCGCCCAGGTGGCGGCCGGGGCGCAGGGCGCGGCCCCCGGCGGGGACCCCCGCTCCCCTCCCGGCCGCGCAGCCTGACCCCGCGGCCGGCGTGCGCCTCGCCCCCGCCCTACCTCCCACGCTCTCAAATCCAGGAAAAAGTTGAGAAGTCCGCGGAGCGCGGACACGGTCCTCCGAGGGCCGTCGTCAGCGGCCCCTCGCGAAGAGCCTCGCTGGCGGGACAAAGGCGCTCCGGGCGGCGCGCGAGGAGGAGCCGGGGCGGCGGAGGAAGCGCTGCCCCGGCTGGGAAGCAGCTGGGGACCTCATCCCGGGCCATTTCCTGAGCGGAACCCGGCCGGGGCGGG
>NW_017731490.1:2899409-2927707 GCF_001890085.2 Hipposideros armiger | reverse complement strand
CGCACGTGACCCCCCTGTCGGGCCTTATAAGGCGCGGAACCGAAAGCGGCCGCCGGGTGGTCAAGGGTACCGAGCGGCCGGGAGCGGCCTCCGCCGGGGTCAGGCGCCGGGCGCAGCGGGAGCCGCGGAGAAAGGCCGGGCAGGGCCGGCGACGCGCTGGTGGTCCGGGCCCGGAGAGCCGCCCCCGGCGCCCGCGTCCCCGCCGACCTCCCCCGGTGCCGGCAGCCCGCGCCCGCATCCCTCCGGACGCCGGCCGGCCGCGCTGCAGGCGCCTCCCTCCTCCAGGCGTCGAGGCTGCAGCGACAGCACTCCGGACGGGGACCGACTTCGGCCCGCAGCCGCTCGCGCACCGGCCGCGCCAGGGATGCTCGCTTCGCTGTGATGCTCAAAAGGCTGCAGATCGGCTACCGTCGGCAGAAGGGGGGGAGCTTGAGGGAGGGCTTCTTTTATTCCTTTTTCATCGTTAACGGTTTCCTGGAAAGGACACGCGCTAAGGAGTGGGTCTGCCATCCAGTTCCAGGACGACGTTCAGATTAGGAGAAGGGGCTGGCCCGCAGTGTAGGCTCAATAAATGGCCCGTCGTCTTCTCCCGCCCTTTGAAAATACAGATAGCTTTTCCCATCATCTTTCTGGCATCTGAGTCCGTTTCCATCTCATTCCAATCCAAGGTGGGCATTCACCGCTCAGTCCCTCCCCTGGACGTCCAGGTTCCTCCCATCAGCATCTTCCCATGGCCCTTAATCATGTCAAACACAAATCACACATTTTGAAAACAAGCGGAAACATTAAAAACGCTTACTTGATCCAGCCTGCCTCCAGTCCTCACCTCACAGCCAAGCTCCTTGGGAGATAAATGCCCGTTGCTGATCTCACACCCATATCTTAAGCTGCCACTCATCCATCCCTGCAAAACTTCTGTGACATCTCCTCCTATTCCCAGGGAGGATCCTCACAAAGGTCATCTGTGGCTCCGGAAATCTTCTCAATCATTGGGCTTGGGTCCCATCCCCTCACCACCTCTCACCCCACCCCCACCCCACTTTCTCTTTTTACTTAACCTATCTGGCAACATTTGTCATTGGGGACCAGGCTTTTATCCCTGAAACTATCCCTTCCATTGGCACCTGTGACACTTCCGTCTCCATTTCCTCCTGGGCTCCTTTGCCGCCTCTTCCATGTTGGAATGCCCAGTCTGCCTTCCCTCGGTCTTTTTTTAATGCTGCCGGATGTGTCCAGAACCAAACCCAGCTTCAACTACCAACCATGTGCTACCTCGTACATTTCCATTCCTATCCCAGATCTCCAGTTCTGTAAACGCGATTTCTTACCAGAAATGTCTACCCAGACGTCCCACAGGCCTTCAACTCAGCTTGACTGAAACAGAAGTTAACTTTCCTGCCAGCTGGCTTCTCCCTCGAATCTCATGCTCTCAGTAAATGTCTCCACAATCCACCCAGCCAAGGAGAAATGTGAACAGGGTCCCAGGCTCCTCCTCCCCTCTCCTGTTGCCCCCTCCCGCACCGGAGGTTCCTGTCCATCACCTTCCCTCCATCTCACTGCTCCTGCCCCTGAAACATTGTATTATTTTCCGTATTAATCTCACGGCCTCTAAACTAGTGGCACCTTTACCCCTGCCATCTCTCACATGTTGGCCAAAGTAAACCTTCCAAAATACAAAACTGAGAGAGTCATTCCCTGGCTAAGACCTTCAAATGTCTCCCCATTACCTATGGGATGAAGTCCTAATATTTTAGTATCTATTTCTCCAGTCTCATCAAACACTCTGAGTTCCTCACATGTAGCTCCCCTTCATGCCACTTTTTATTTTGAACCTGTCATGAAATGTCCTTCCTCTTACTCCAGCTTTTCCAAATACGTATTCATCTTTCAGGATTCAACACTCTTGGGCCGCCCGAGTGGCTCGTTGGTTAAGAGTTGGCTTGGGTGCTTAAGCTCTGAGCAGCAGGGCTGCCGGTTCAGATCCCACGTGGGCCAGTGACGCTGCGCCCTCTACAGCTAAGATGGTGAACAACAGTTTGACCTGGAGCTGGGCTGCTGTGAGTCGCCGGTGACAGTGTAGGCTGCAGCCCCTGCTGCAGTCGGCTTCCATAAGCTACCGTGTGTGGCTGGCAGCCAGCGTGAGCCGCAGTGAGCAGCTGTCCAATGGCTGGCGACCAATCTGCCTCAGCTGGGAAGAGCGCAATGATCACAATACCAACATGGGCCAGTGAAGCGACGTCCTCCACAACTAGACTGAAGAACAAAAGGACAGCAACTTGTCTGTTCCCCCTTCCCCGATTCTCCAACAAAAAAAAAAAACTTAAAAAAATAAAATTCAACATTCCTGATGAAATCTTTTGACCTCGCTGCAGGTTAAAATTGGTCACTCTCTAGTCTAAATGTACCCCATCGTAATGCCTTAGAAGACTATTAAACTCTTTTTTTTTGTACATATAATCTCTCTGATGACAAGTATTATAATGGACTTACCTCCATCTTCTAGTTCTCAGGACAGTTTCTGACACATAGTAGGTGCTCAGTAAATGGTGAATAAATTATGTGATAAAACTTTATTATATTCATGGCTATAGAAAAATCAGTTTCCCATGCACTATCTCATTTAATTTTCACAATTCTGCCAATAATATATTATTGTCATCTTTTGCAGAGATGGAAACTGAAACTAGAAAAGAATAAAGCAATTTGCTCAAGGTTCCACTGTATAAATCACAAAGCCAGGACTGTAGCCCCGTTTGCCTAGTTAAGTTTATTACATGTTTATCTGTCCATTGTTTTTTTCAGCTTCAATTCTATTTCGTATGATACAATAGCTTTCTTTTTTGTTAGTGGTTGCCTAGTACATATCTTTCCATCTCTTTATTTTCAACCACTCTGAGTCATTATGTTTTAAGTGTGTCATGTATGTAACAGTTGAAGTTCCGTATTATTAACTCATTCTGAGAGTCTGTCTTTTAGTAGCCTATTTTAATCAGTTTTCATTTATCATGTACATTAATTAGGGTAAAAGGTGGTTGTAAGAAAGAAGTCCTTCCTCCCTGCCTGGCTCCAAACGTAATGTAAAGGTCTTGGGCTAAATGGTCCGGGTTGTTGGGGTGGCTCCTTTGTTCTTCCAGCCCCTCGGGCATTGCCTTTACCTACCTGGTAGAAACTGGCTAGGGAGCTACAGCTCAAGGAAAGGAGAGGCATGAAGGAGGACAAGCCCAACTTCTTCAGGCTTAGACCCAGAGTGACACACTTCTCATCTGCTCATCTCCCATCGGCCAGAACATAGCTACAAGGTCACATCCAGCAGCTAGGAGTGCGGGAAATTGGGCCAGCCACGTCCCAACCACAATTCTCTTACGATGGAAGGCAGAGATAGATGTTGGTGAAAGCTAGCACTCTCTGTCACATTATGGTCACCTTCTTTGGATTGATTACCACCCTCTCATTTCATATTTATTTAAATTTCTTTTTCTCTGTTTTCGTCTCCGTTCTTACCTTCTATTAACTGAATTTTCTTTAGTTTACTCCCTTTTCTAAACACTGCTGATTTGGAATTTATACATTCCATTTCAATTCTTAGCGGTTACCCTTAAAATATTAACATTTGTACTTACCATCCAAGATGAGTCAATATTGTTATCCCCTTCCTTTAAAGATAATCTTAAACTAACAAATAAAAATAAACAAAACACTTAAACTCCCAGGTTCCTCTCCTATAAACTATGTATCGCTATCTTCTGCTTTCTTATTCCCCATTTATTTTTCAAATCTTTACTAAATTAGTCATCATTGTAACTACTTTTATAATTATTTTTTAATTATTTTTTCCAACATAGTTTATCAATGTTTGTCCTTACTATTTGTACTCCATTCTTTCCTTCTGGGCTCAATTTATATCTTCGTGACGTATATATAGTCTTTAGTATTTTTTTCATATCTGCGAGTAAAATTCTCTATATCTTTGTATATCACTCTCATTCTATTTTTTCCTCACATTCTTGAATCAGACTTTCATCAGCTAAGGAATTCTAAGTTGACAATTACTGACTCCAACACCTTGAGGTTACCATTCCACTACCTCCCGGAAGTCTGCAGTCCATCTCGTTGTTATTCTTTGATGAATGTTTTTCCTCTGTGTAGTAACTTAATATTTCTTTTTCATTTGATTTTACATTATTAATTAGTGTCTAGGTGGATTTTGTTTTTCGATATCTTGTTCAGGACTTGGTATGCATTTCCAAACTTAAGTCCTTTAGGTTTGGAAATTTTTCAGCCCTCACGTATTTCAAACATTTTCTCCCATCCCTACCTTCTTCATGTTTCTCTGTTTTATCTTTCTGAAACACCTATTAGATAAGAGTTGGAGCTTCTCATTTATCCTCCACAGTTTAATTTTTCTTTCATATTTTCCATCTTTTTACCTCTCTGTGCTGATCTTGGGGAATTTTCTCATATCTATCATCCAATTCCCTAATTCTCTTTGCAGCTGGATTTTCTACTCTATCTCCATTGAATGTTTATTTCCTTGCTAGAATTTTCATTTCATGGTTTTCCAAATCTATCTGTTCTTTTTTTCCCGAAATATCGTACTTTTATCTTGGAGTCTATTCTTTTCATTATCCCTGTGAACATTATAAACATATTTATCTAAAAGCCTCTTTCAGATTGCTCTATTATCTGTAGTTGATAGACTGTAACTTCACCCATTTGTTGCACTTGCTGAGTCATATTTGTGGCGTCTTGTTTCCTTGTGTGCTTTATAATGTCTTACAGTGAGCTTATCTTCAATGGACCTGTTTTCCATGGGAGTAAGGCATGCCCTGTGAGGTGTTACTTTTGACTCTGCCAGGGACCTATGGGTTTTCCTGGCTCGCTTACAGGTCTGACAGTGGATGCTGGAAGATTCAAACAAATGAAAGCTGGCACTGCTGGGGCTCCACGTGTATTTCTCTCCATCTCTAAGAGGCCTCTCCACTCCTCTTCCCAGCATGGTGGCTTTAGGGTACCTGAATTGACTTCTTATGTGTAGGATCAGGGCTCCCAAGATGCACGTTGAGAGAGCAAGCCAGGTGGATGCTAAATTCTATTATCAACTCAGCTCAGAAATCATATAGAGTCACTTCCACCAAATGAATTGATTTGAACTGTCACAAAATCCTGCCCATTTCCAAGGGTATGGAACATAAATCCTACTCGTCAGTAGGAAGATTATCAGAAACATTGTAAGAGGAACATGTGGGGTGAAATCTATATACTTGTGCAGCCCTCTTTGGAACATACAACCTGCCACAGTAATAGACCTCAGTAAGTTTCCATGTTCCTGTTTCTGGGCAACCAGAGATTCGTCCTCAGATTAGATCATAAACAGAGAGGGATATTCCTGGCCTCTGACACAGCACCTGAAGAACATGGGCTATTGTTCACGGGGAACGCAGCCAACTAAAATGCAGACACTGGAGCAGCAAAGAGCCGCAGCACCCCACTGTCCCAGCTGGGTCTTTTACAGCGCACACCCGAGTCCCACGAACCTTTCCCATGGACATAATCTGATACAGCCTCTCCACTTAGGGAATGTATTGGAAGCAACTTTACAAATAGATTATATCTCCGTAATAATGCACCTGAAGCAAGAAATAGAAATTCCGGCCTTTGTTCGACTTTATACAAGGAACGCAGAGCACACAAAAAGAAGATCCTTAGTGAGCCCAGCTCCCCTGAAGCCACACCGGCTGCTGTCCTTGCTGTCTTCATTAAAAGATCCCTCGTGGCTCTTCATGGCAGCAGGGTTCCGGGGAAGATATCTATTTAGGACAATTTGTAGAATTTGTGCAAATTCTACAAGTGACCTTGTGCTGCTCTCCTGCCCTCATTTCATACAATATCAAGAGAAAAAAAAACTTAAAACTTGGTTCATGGTGAATATTTATTTTTAAGGATGTTAAAAATACAATGAGTGAAAGGCAGATTTTAAAACACAATGTGTAAACAATGTAAATGTCATACAAATGTACATTAAGAAGTTTGGCAGGATGTACCCCAAAGTGGCTGGTGGTTATTGGTGGGCAGCTGAGCTCCATAATCCCGTGTATTTGTCGTTTCTTGTTTTGTTTGATGTGTGGCAGGACTATGGGTGTTCTTTAATTTTATTTTTCCACAATAAGCGTTTATTGCTTGAAAGAGGAGAAACTAATTAATAAAAACTCAATGCATTTAGGGAAATATAAATCCCTCAATGCTTGAAAAGAGCTACATAGGGATCAGGGCATGAGGCCGAGGAAAAGGGAAAACGGGCACACAGGTTCTATCCTCTGGGCCAGACGAGGGTGAAGAACTGGGTCTAGAATTGAAATTAAATGTGACAAGTTCAGCTGCGATTCAAGCAATGGCTTTTTGTGGGGCTCCTACCAAGTGAGCAGAGCCAAGTATGGGGAACCTGGCATTCATGATCCCTGAAAAACATTCAGTGGACTTTAACTGGGCCGGGACCCGGGGCCAGCCACTTCAGAGTCAAGCTCAGAGTTGTAGATCCTACGGACAGGGCTGCCAAGAAACAAGCAGCAGGAAATGCACCAGAGCGAAGTGCTGAGAACCGGGCGGACAGACGGAGGGAGCTCCGGCTGGACGGCCCCGCACCCCGGCCAGCGGCCCTCAGAGGCCGGGAATCGGGAGTCAAGGAGGCCGGACAGGGCCGTGAGAGCCAGAGGTCCGCGGTGGCCGTCAAGGTCGGGATCCCAGCGAACTTCAACAAAACCAGTCCAGCCTGAGGGATGGACATTTACACACGGGATTCCTCAGAAAGGGTCAGGAGTCTTTTCTTTTGGAAAACGATGCAAGGAAGGAATCAAGTGAGGAGTGAGGCGTGGCCCTTTGTCATCTGAGGCATACTAACATCGCTGGAAAGCGCCTGAGAGCCATTGTTAAGGAGAACTGTGTCAAACTCCTGCTCTTCTACTTATTAACCTTGAGCAAGTTATAACTGAGAATCATCACGCTAATTTCTCAGTTCTGTGTGAGGGCTACAGGAAAGGGCGGTGCCAAAAATGTCTGGCATAATACAGGTGCTCCCACAAACACAAAAGTTCCAGCTGAAAAGGAAAAGAGCGGGGGAATATTACTTTTATGTCACACAGATTAGATGGGGAACATTTCCCCTCATTCTCTAAAAGGGAAGTCATGTATGTACTCTGAAATGAGCAGCGACTGGAATTAGAAAACCACAGCTGTTACAAAAGTGTGCACAAAACAGGTTTTTAAAGCCCCCTTTAAATAAGTGACCCTTTGGGTTTAATCATCACAACAACCATTGAAGGTAATTATTATTGTCCCCATTTCACAGATGAGGAGGCCAAGGTTTGGGGAGAAGCACTTTGCCGGCGGTGGTCACAGAACTTGTAAGGAGCCCGCACGCAGGAGTCCTGCCAGAGGCAGAGGAGGGTCAGGAGACAGAGGCACGGAGGGAGGCTTAAGAATGGGCCACACAGGCTTCACGAACTCACTTAGCGGGAAGTCAGAGTGGTTTTGTAGCAAAGGGAAGCAGGCCTGGTTTAGGCCAACGGGGGAAAACATCGCTGAACTGCCTAATTCCTGGGAAAAGTTCTGATGCCCAGGTGAGAGGTAAGGGTGACAGAACACTGTGTCTTCAGAGCCAAGAATAAAGGAGTCAGGAAGAGAAATGGACCATAAAGGTTAATTGTTGTCATGCCCTGGAGTGGAATCTAGGCCTTTATAAAGCGTGTTTTCTTTCCTGTTGCCCAGGAGACAGCAGCGGCCCTCAGTACAAAGGTCTTCCACAGCCTGGGTCTGGTCTGGCTGTCCCCTTTCCCAGCCTCTGGCCCACCACGCCCCTTCCCTAGATGCTTTCCTTGGGCTCTGCTTCCTGCACTGTCACCTTCCCAGCCCCCCGGGGGCCTGGCCAGTCTCCCTCAGGGCCCCTTCCTCTCCTCCACCTTTCCTACTCCAGACTCTTTAGCCCAGAGAGGGACCTGGAGAACCTGCAGGGAATGGGCCAGGACCTCGGGAGCCCTGCCTGATCCCGCTGGCGGTGCCTCATGCCTCTGCCACGCGTGGGTTCCGGCTGTACCTGAGCCCAGAACAGACATGTCATTCTGTCTGGCCAGTCCTGCCTCTCCCCCTTTGCGCCCCACCCCAGGGGCCACTCACACACCTGCTCCCAGTGAGGACATCACAAGGGAAGTGACTGAAGAGGTGGGAAAAGGAGGAAGCTGGGGGTTGGGAGAGTGGGGCCGTTGTCATTCAATCTTTGTAAGGGTGTGTGTGTGACCGTGAGTGCGTGTGAGGGAATGTGAGTGAGTGTGCATGTGCATGTGTGCATGTGTGTTTGCATGTGTGTGTGCGTGCATGTGCATGTGTGTGTGCGTGTGTGTGTGTGTGTGTGTGTGTGTGTGTGCACTGCAGCAAGTCAGAGCGGACATCATAGGGCTGCTAACTTGAATGTGAAAACCATCTAATGATATCTCAGCTTTTTGTGTCACCAAGAAAGTGTCTCAAAACCTTATACTTTAGTTTCTTTACCAATAAGAATTTATTGAACACCGACTTTGTGCAAATCATTACTGTTGTGCAAATCACATTAAACTGTTCTCTAAAATTAGCCAAGTGTCTCTGGTCACAAGGTGTGGAACTTTTAAAACTTTACAAACTGTTACACTGAAGCTAAAGTACTTAATTCATTTAATGTTTTGTTTATCATTGTGATTTTTTTTCAATGTTTTAAAGGAAAATATATATTTTTTAATTTATTACTTACAAAATCATAGTTATTCAAGTCATTCGTTCAGTGACTATGTATTGAGCACTTACCTGAGTGCTCAATGGTCCCTTGGTACCCGGGACACGGCTGTACCTTTATAATAGTGTGCGCAGTGCTGTGATGCAGGGAGTACCAGAACATGGAGAAGGATTTTCTGTTCCAATCGTGGATAGTTAAGGAGGGCTTCCATGGAAGTGAAATCTACAAGTGAGCCCCAACTCTCATTTATGAGCAAGACCAAGTTGGGTAAAAAGGGGAAGGGTGGAAGGAAAGTAGTTCTAGGCAGGAAAAACGAATTCTTTCTAAATGCTAAGAGGCAAAAAGAGAGCTCTGTGGGTCCTTTCGCGTTCCGAAAAGAATTATGACATGACTGTTAACTGCAGTGTGAGGTGGTGGATATGAGATGAGGCTGAAGAAATGAGCACATCACGGATCATGACGGGCTTAATCCAGCAGCAAAGCCTTTCTGTGTTCACATCTTTAGAACCATGATAATGGCAAGCAGTGAGCACGTCGTCTGATTGGTTAATTAATCCTCATAACTCCTGGAAGGCAAGTGAGGTTTGATTACAACAACTTATTAGTCTCTGTCTTTGAAACCCTGATGTTATGTCTTCCAAACTAGACAGCAGATACCATTTTGAAAGATCGACTTCTCTTTCCATGTCTATATATATGGAGTTTGGGGAAGAGTCAGAGCTGGAAATATAAATATAGATGTCATCAGGACATAACTGGAATGTGGTCATGAGACTGAAAGAGAGTCCCTTGGAGGGAGGTGTCGATAGAAAAGAGAAGGGGCTGGGAAACATACCGGGGTGCCAAAACAATGCACTCACATGACTTGTATTCATCTTTTATTATTGGTAAATATTGAGTATTACAATTTTAATACCGTTTTTTCCTTTCTTACAATGTGTATATATGAAGCTGAAGGAGTGGAGAATCATAGGAGTGGTGACTGAAGTAGAAAGGGAGGCATTTTGAACCAGCTTAGAAAACCTCTGACTAACCAGTCTGGCATCTTGAAAGATCTAGAAATTAACAGTTTCCTCCAGGGTGGAGTAAACGTACAAGCTGGAACAGGCTTTACCCTTTGGGGAGGGGGTGGGGACGAGGTCAGAAACCTATTTCAAACACCAGGTTCTTACAATTTAGTTTTTAAAGCACAGCTTTGAATAAAGAAATCAAAGTGAATAAACAATTGCAGGTTTGACTGGCCTATTATTAGAATATGATATCCTTGCCTCAGTCTAAAGAACATCCTAGCTATGACTTAGCCATCGGATGAATGTACCTACAGAGTGAACTTTCCTAAAGAAAAATTTCCTGTTGTAATCAGTCAGTGACGGTTGCGGAATTCGTCATGTTGTTTAATTTGTTTAAGCATCTAGTTAACAAGATTGAAAGCTTTCCAAAAGCTGGGATTAAAGGTAAAGTGTCATTTGCATTGAACACCTGTGTCCCCCCAAAATGTGGTGTTTTTTTTAAATGAAATTAATATTCTAATTGTTACTTGTCAGCACGAAGGATAACTGTAGGTTGGGTTTCTTCTCAGTGAATAGAGAGAGAAACAGATAGATTGTGACAGAAACCTAGGATCCTGCCCCACCAAAGTTTCTTCAGCGATAAAAAACAGGCGGCAAGGGACAGCGTGCCTCTGAATTACAACGAGGCTGTGTCCCAAACCGTGATGCACCCCTTGCTGAGCTGAGGCAAGTCTAGAGTCAGGATCCCAGACAGGCCCCTCTTGTCCTTTCTTCCTTGAAAAACAAACTGGCTGTTCCTTGCCTTCCTTCCTTCCTGCCCTAAAGGCGAGGAAAGAGCAGTCGGAGGAAAAGAGTCCCCAGCCGCACTCCCCGACCCCCTTAACTCACGAATAGCCCAGCTCTGTCCACCCCCACCCCCAAACCACAGAAGCCAGCAGCAAGCTCACCAGCATCTCCCATGTTGCCAAATTCAACGGACACTTTTCAGGCCCCACTTGACTCAGCCTGACGACACTACTTGACCTTTCAACAGCGTTGACCACTCCCTGGTTTTTAAAAATACTTCCTTTTCTTGACTTCCATGTTTACAGAGAACCGCAGTATTTCACTCATTTTGTTTTCTCCCCACCTCCCTGGCCATGGATCTCAGTCTCCTCTGCTGGCTCCTCCTCTGATCAAACGGAAAGTTGATGAGACCCAAAGCCCAGCGTCCAGGCCGCTTCTCTTCCCTGTCGGCACCTCCCAGGTGCTCTCATTCGGCCTCGGGGCTTCACGTTCCAATTATATGCTGATGACATCTGTTTTTATATTTCCAACTCTGACTCCTCCCCAAGCACTAGCCTCATATATGTACCTGCACATTTGGCATCTCCTTTTAGATATCTAATATGCATATTAGATTTAACATATCCAAATAGACTTCACCTATGACCGGCTTCCCTCTCAGTTTCCCCATACCCATAAAAAGTGTCAAGTGAAAGACCTGAAATGAGTCCTCTTTTGCCCTGAACCCCCATATCCAATCCGTCAGCAGGTTCTGTCAAATTTACCTCCAAAATGGATCTATCATTCCTAGCTCTCAGCTTTCATCCTAGTATAAACCACCATGCTCTCCTGCTGGACTGCTGCACCAGTCTCCTAACTGGGCTCCCCGCTTCCACGATCGCCCCTCCTGTACAATCCAATATGGCAGACAGAATGACTTTTTTTGTTGTAAGCACAAATCAAATCATGTCAGTTATCTGCTTAGCATTCACTACTGGCTTCAGATACCGCTCTGAAAATATCTGAAATTCTTGCAAACATTATAATTTTCAAGGTCCCTTTAATCTGTCCCCTGCCTACTTCTCTGACCTCCCGCCACACCACTCTCCCGTCACTCTCTGTACTCCAGCCACATTGTCCTCTGCGTTCCCCAAGCACGTCACATATGTCCCTGCCTTGTTCCTTCTGTCCGTGATGCTCCTTCCCTAATCCACACATGTCATCCAGTGTCGTCTCCGCTAAGAGGCTGTCCCTCCCACTCAAACTAAGGCAGTTCCTCAGCCTCGCTCAATCACTTCACCCTCTTTTATAGTCTGCATAGCACTTATCGCTGCCTAACATTATCTTGCATTTTGATGGATTCATCATTTGTTTACTAACTGCCCCCCTTCTAGGATGTAAGCATCATATAAGCACAAATCTGGTCTTGTTCACTGTGCCATTCCCAGTATTTATGTGCCTGACACATAATACATGCTCAATAAATTGTTGGATGAATACTTTGAACCAATCTCTAAAAGCTAACACCTGTATGACACCAGCTATGAATCAGAGACTTTTTTTTTTTAAAGATTTTATTGGGGAATTGGGGGAAGGGAACAGCATTGGGGAATCAGGGAAGGGGAACAGACAAGTTGATGTCCTTTTGTTCTTCAGTCTAGCTGTGGAGGATGTTGCTTCACTGGCCCAAGTTGGCACCATCATTGCGCTCTTCCCAGGTGAGGCAGTTGCTCACTGGCCATTGGACAGCTGTTCACGCTGGCTGCTGGCCACTCACAGTAGCTTACGGCAGCCCCACTGCAGCCTACGCCGTCGCCGGCGACACATGGCAGCCCAGCTCCAGGTTGAGCTGTTGTTGACCATCTTAGCTGTAGAGGGCACAGCGTCACTGGCCCTCATGTGGGATCCGAACTGGTGGCCCTGCTGCTCAGAGCGGGCATCCCAAACCAACTCCTAACCAACGCACCACTCAGCCGGCCCTACCAGAGATTGTTATAAAAATTTTACATTCATGCCTTTGTTTCAACCCTCGAGCCAGGTACTGTTATTTCTGTACCTTCCAGATGAGGAGACAGCAGCCCTGAGGTCATACACCTAGTAAGTGACAGAGCTGGGATTTCATCCAGGCAGCCTAGTTCCAAAGTCTATGCTCTGCAGTGCTACAATACATGGCTTGTTTTAGGCTGGGGCCTTCCCAGGTCAGGGAAGGACCCTCTGGCCCATGAACCCTAACATCTCTGAGGGGGAGAGGGAAAGCAGAAAGAGCTGAACACTGTGGTGAAGAAAAAGTATGTCACCTGGGCTCGGGCCTCCACGGCTTTTGTTGTCATATGGAATGCTCCAACCACCCTGTGCTCTGATGCAGTGTCCTGAGTGTGTGACAGTGTGTGTGCACCCTCATCACACCTCACTCCTAGTGAGGAGAGGGGAAAAGGAGACTAAGGACAAACATCTCCCTGATTTTAGTTCAGTCACAACAGTGGAGGAGAGGAGATCCGCACAACACTAAAAGAACTGTCTTTACCTACAAAAGATGGCTGCCCCCAGTACCTTTGCTCATGAGTTATCTCCCAGGACCCATGAGATGAGGTTCCCACCTGATCCTGCTGTGTCTCTGTCGTCACAACACTCAGAGGGGTCTCTCACCCTTCCCAGGACCTTAGATCCCTCTTCACCAGGGACTCCAGGTTCCTCCCTGAGATCTTCTGTCTGCCGACAAATCACGTGGAGCCCAATCACCAGACCTGATCACAGAACAGTTAAGGGTCCCCGCTTCTTCCAGGCCCCATCTTGAAAAGCAGTGAGACCCAGATACGTGCTATTTTCCCCTTTGACATGGGGCAGGCCTGACCACTAAGATCTCAAGCCATCACCTCTCTGGATTCTCTTTTCCTTCATCTCTGTGGTCAGGTCTAGAGCTAAGAAGGTTTCCTAGGCAACAGCTCTCTGTAGCACCCTGTGCTCCTGCCAGCCAACCAAAGATGTCCCACTGTTTCTGTACCAACCTGACTCCCCAGAGCCAAGGCCTTTCAAATACAGGGTTTTTTTGTTTTGTTTTGTTTTGTTTAAGTAATGCTGTTGATGTTTCAATTTTTTATGGTCTCATTTAGTCTTGCCCCTGCCCAAGAAGAAAATACTTTTGCTATGTGGCAAGTCCACCCACTCCTTCGTATCCAGTCACTGATGGACTTCACCACTCCAGGACCTTGAAATCCTTAGCCACAATCTAGGCTTCTCGGGTACCCATGGGCCTCCATGAATCCTGCTGTGAAACCACACAGACACTAGGACTGGCCTTGCTGCTTACCTCTCTGACCACCTCCCCGCATAATTACAGAGAGCGGATGCCTGTTACTATTAATACAGCCTACCTGAGAGCTTGCAGTAGTGTTCAGACAGACTGCTGATAAACCACAGACATTCCCACAGTTCCTTGATCCTGGATTGGCTCTAAGATGTTGGCACAGATAGGAGAGCAGTAAGAAGTATTTATAGCAAGGAGCATGACCTGGGGCAACCAATCTAGCAGCATATGGAATTAACAATTAAAGAGCCCAAATTCTCACACAACCAAGACTGTTTATCTGAAGGAGGCCTGCAGTGACCATGTGGAATTTCACCATTACCGCTGATGACCAGCAATAGGTAACATGCAAGCAAGACAGACAAAGCCAGAGAGAGAAAGGAAAAAACTGACTAGAGGACAGAGTTTTAACTTTGTCTGTGGAAATACAGAACATTATTTCCCAGCCCGGCTCCAAAAGGGTTCTGGGCATAAATGTGTGTTCCCGTGGCGTTCCCCTCCTCCTTCGGCGACACACTCTTCCCTACCCAATCAAGTTCAAGCTCTTTAATCTATACCTAAGACCTTTAATAATTTAAATAATTTAATAATTTAATCTTTTTAGATTATTATTCGCTCACTATAGTTCCCAGACTCTGGAATTTCATAAAGCAGAGACATTTTTAATTAAGGGATCAACATGGGGATATTGAAGAGCTGCCACTCATAGCTGCCTAAAATCTTTTAAACCCCCTCTCTGCAATGTGATAATCCTCCATGTGGTAAGCCCTCCTGTCCAGAGTGGGAACCCACAAAGCTCCACTTCCCAGCCTCTCTCGTCTGTCTCTTGGCTTCAGACCTATGACTGAGGCTCTGCCAGTAAGACACACACCCCTCAGGAGACTTTGATTCGGACTTGCTCTGGGGGAAAGAGTGCCAGGGCAGGCAGTGTGGTCCACGTTAGCAGCTGTGGTGGTGGCTTCTGACCGGGCAAGCAGCAGCTCAGTTGGGAGGCCAGTTCTGCAACGTGCTTCTGGGAGTTAAGTCTAAAGTTCACTGCGCAGGCCTTCACCATAAGCTACCTATATCCCTAGATGACTCCCTCTCTGCTTAAATTAGCTGGAGTGAATTTCTGTTCGTTTGTTTGCAACCATAAACCCTGTCCAAGAGATTTGCCTATTATTTTATTTTGACTAATGAAAGTATTTAAAAAACAAATGTCCTTTCCAGTTAATTGGCATTAGAGATTCGTGTCTGCTTAAGACTTTTGTTCTCTGGGGGTCAGAGGGAGGTGGGAGGCCAACTAGCAATTTTGATTCAGAAATACATAAGCTGCAGGATGCAATAAAATGAAACGCACGCCCACATTTGCCCAGGGAGAGCTAATCAACATGGTGCCAGAGAACCTTCTAGGTTCTTCTAGACAGGTTCAATGAAGGCAAACAACATGGGCATCTCACTTCCTCTACCTTTCCCCTGCTGTTCTCTGGATAATTCCGACCCTGACTAGTGTAGCTGAGCTCCCACAGAAAAGATCTCAACGAAGACAAGCCATCGTTACCAAGTGTCTACCTAATCCATTCAACTGCTACAGTAATTTATTGTTCCAGTATTCTAAATTCGTCAGCTTCGAGGGCTTGGAAACTTATTTTCCATGAATGTTTTTTGCTCTATGACCATCGTCTTAGGTAGAGCAAGAAAAAAGAGACAGATCATAAAGAGAAGACAGAATAGGGAGGAAAGAAAAGAAAGACACTGAGAGAGAAAAGGAGAGAGTGCATGTCAAAGCTGGGGAACATTCTGGACTACATTCTCCCTTCTCCTTGCATAGCTTCCTTGTGTGCCTCCAGCTTCCAGGTGACTGGACCCACTGTTCAGTATCTGGGAAAGGAAACTCGCAGTAAGAAATGAGAGCGTTTCCTGGTACCCTCCCACTTAATTCTAATAACCACCATTTAGACTGGTAAACAGAATTTGATTTCATGGGTCTCACCTGAATGAAGCCAGTGGCTGCGCCATTTCCAGATGTCTTCTCTGCCCCCTGGACTCAGGTTGACCCCTCTTTACAAACTCACATGGCACCTGACATGTCTTCATTAGTACTGAGCAGTACTGGAAGTAAATAACTAACTGTGAAGAAAGAAACTATCTACTATCACCATCATTTCATAATAGAAAGGTCTTTTAAATATAAAAACATTTAGGCAGAGACAATCTTATTTTAAGAAGACACAAAATGTTTTCAAATATAGAAAAATCATACCGTAACTTAAAATATGCATTGATGTGATTGTTTTTGGTACAAGTGTGTTGACTTTGGAGTCTTGATTGGAGGCTGCATGAGGAGGAAGGGTTCAAACGTTCCACTTATTCCAGTAGCGCGGTTCTCACAGGCTCATCAAGAGCTCTGAGCACATGGACAGCACATTCTCACATGGCTCAGAAATGTTCTGGGTGAACCAAGAGAGGCTAAGGAACAGCGGTCCCCACGCATTTACCTGCGGTGCTCACCTTGTTTTCAGCGCGTCAGGGCTGTAAGAACTCTCTGCCTGGGGCTGCCCGGCTCAGGCCGCTCGTGGCTTCTGGCTGAGCTGTCGGAAAACCATCTCAGACGGATGCTGTGGGCCCGAGGACACAGGGATGAACTGGCTTTCACCTACGGACAGGTATTTGGAGATCACCTTGCTTAGTCCTCTAACCACTCTCCACGCACGCCCCTCATGCTCCGTTCACCTGGGCGTTAGACTCAGGAACTTCTTCTACTTTATCCACATCTAGTTTGGAAGTGTTTAAATGCTTCCAATGATTTTTCATCTTTGTCAACCATAGTGCTCTTTTCCCAACATACTTTCAACGTTTAACCGAGGTATTTATAATTTACTTTGGCAGATGCTCTGTAAAGATCCTAAAACTGTTCTTAGTTTGTGCATGATTATATATTGGTTTTACCATTTGTTGCAAGAAACATAAATACAATCTGTCTTAATCGCATATTTCTGCATTTTTATTTTCAGTCTGACTTTTGTAAGAATCAATTGAATTCTGTACATCAATCCAATAGAATTAATTCAAACAACAGGCAAGCTTACCAATAAGGTGTTATTAATACATAACTAGCTTTAATCTTAAGATTTATTGAAATGATTGTAAAGGTCTTCTTTAATATGACATTTTTTTTTACAACTGGCAACTGCACACCACTAATAAGAAGGTCCAAAAGATAATGATTGAATCTGGTGTTGGATTTTCATAATCAAATGTCTTGAGAGAAATATTTGAATCATCATCTCAAAATACCATTAAATAAAATTCAACACCCATCCCCTGTTAACACTCTGCATACACTAGGATAACAGGGAAATTTTCCCAACATATAAAAGGCTATCAATCAAAAACAATAGCAAATAGCACACTGAGCATTTATCCACTAAATCCAAGAGAGAGAAACTGCCCAATATTACTGGGCAAATATTATTAGACAAAAATGCCCACTATTACAGTTACAGATTTCTTTAAAAAAATCAGTAGCAATTTTAAGTCATAGATTTAAAAATCCTATTCATAATAGTAACAAGAAATAAAATACCTAGGCTAAATAGAAATGTATAAGGTTTATATGAAGAAAACTATAAAACTTTAGGCATTCAAGAAAATATGAATATATCTTATTCCTGCATGGAAATCAAATCCTCACAGAGATTGTTTAAAATTTAAAGGTTCAAAAAAACCTTGTAGACCTAAAAAAAAACCCGATCTCTCCAATTCCATCTGTGAATAGTGTTGCCAGAGAAAAAGAGAAGAAAACTATCATAGAAAGCATAGAGAGAAGTCATTGAAAATAACTCATCCTCAGTTAAGAAAGAACAAGAAATCTCTCTTGGGTATCTGGAGAATTATTTCTGGATATCGACTTGTCAAATTCTTCAACTACAGAGACATTTGATATTTAACAGAAATAGATAAAGAGTAGAGCTATCATTCAAAGATTCATAGTATAAGATTTTAAAACTTGTATAATAAAGAGAACATAAATAATACCTAAGAATAAAGTTATCATGGATCTCTTAAAAACACGTGATTCTCACTAGACATCCGTCATATTGCTCCAACGCCACTGTTTATTTTGGATATTAGTTGTTGTTTGGTTTAGTTGGGTTGGGTTTGGTGGTTGTTTGTGTTTAAGGCAGAAGAAAGTCTTTTGCAAACACAGAACCCAAAGGAATATTTTGATACAATCTGCATCTACAAAATAAACTGCGAAAGATTGGGGCTATAGAAAGGGACAGTAAGTATAGTGATTTAGATGACTAGAACAGCAAAGGTAGTCCAATATGCTACGTAAATTATTATTGTTATGAAATCTAAGACACACAATAAGAAGAGTGTGAAAATTGTTTCTGAACCAAATTTAAAGTTTGAAAATAATAGTAAAAGAAAAACATGATCTTAATCTATATTAAAACTTGGTACATAGTAGAGAGCTCAAGAAATGTTAATTTCCTTGCTTTTCTATACCTCCCAAAATTAGAAAAACACAGAGAAACAAAGGAGAGACAGAAAAAAAAAACACCTAGATTTTTATTTTAAAAAGACAAAAACATATTTAAAAATTGGAAAGCAATTTTATTGATAAACAGTTGTTTTTTTGCATTACAAAAAGTATTTGACCACCAGCATAACTTAGCTAAAAGAGAGAGAAAACAAATTTTAAAATCTAAAAATAAAGACCAATAAGAACTAATATGAAAAAGTGATTAAAACTATCATATGCAATTTATACATTAATTTTTAAACTTAACTGAATATTTCAAATATAAAACTGACTTACATAGAAAACAAAATTTGAGAATTGTTCTATTGTTTCAAGTCTCAGGAAATCTTGCCCTCCCTATTACTTTGAGATATAGTCAAATACTTTATTTTCTTCTTGTGACCTAAATCACAATGATTCTGGCTTCCATGCAATCAGGCAGAAACTTCAGCCTTTTACAAAGTACTGCTTGGCGCTCCCCCAAATTTTGGGGGTCCCTAGAATGTACTTCCAGGAAGTTGTAATCCATCTAGGTTGTTGCTTCCTTTGCTTGTTGCCAGGCTCTGCTGATAACATTGCTCTTGCCCTTCCCAGGGGTAGATCTTCTCAGCGCTGTGGTGTTACGAGAAATTGGCATACTCAGGGAATAGCTGCCCTCTTCCACCTGATGGTCTGTTAAAGGGATCCCAGAGCACATCATCTGGGTGCAGAGGTGTTCCAGATTTTATTAAGGTATCTCTTTTGGTTTGCACAGCTTTGTTCCCTCAGGGCACAAGCTATCTGGCTTGCTTCAGACTCTTCATATTGTGGCCAGCACTCTCTTTTGACTCTCAGACTCTCTTCCTCATTGTGCCCGACACCTGTTATGCTGAGCTCTCTGCCACAGGGTCCATGTTCTTCTAATTGACCCCCTGTCATCACAACCCCTACCCTCAAAACTCACCTACACATCAGCTCTCCATAAATCTACATCTGTGTCTACAACGTAAGTGGCAGCAAGATTTCATCTCCCCCACCCCGCTTCCAGGCAAATCAGCGATGCAAGCAGGGTGGGCAGGGATAGTGAGTGCCACCTAGCTCTACCTACTCAGTATTTCACACTTAGCCGTGACCTAGCTAATGTGCCCTGCGGATTAATGAGGGCCCAATCTGGAACCCAGAAACCACTGTGGGTATTTCAGCAGACGGAAATTCATACAATGACAAAATGTGACAGTGCTTTATAAACACACCCAATGGACACCATTGTTCAATAAAGCCACCACTGAACTCCTAAATGCAAAATCCACCGAACAGTTTGCAGCATTAACATACTTGATTTCCTTGCAATATTTCAACCTGTTGGACATTTGCTTACTCCGGAAACTCTCTCCTTGCTTAGCTTCTCTGATGCTTTTTATACCCGTCCAACCATCCTCTCTCAGGCTCTTCACAATTTCTTCTACTTCTATCTACCTTACCACTAGATAAATATTTGCTGAATCAGTTAAATTAGCATTGATAATTTAAGAAAGATTTATAATATGACATATGCATCTTTCTCATTTTTTTTCACATTTTTCACCCCCCAAATTTTCAGGCTATCAATACTTAAACACTTTGTCCCAGAGAGTTATTATTTTTTTCTTTGCTGAAGAGGAAACCTAGGCTTGGCAGTGAAGTCATGCATGTAAAGCTACCAAGAGAGTTACAATCAAAGCTCCAGTGGCATTTAGACAAGCCTGACTTAGTTATGGTCCATGACAATAGTGCCTCTTTAATAAGCAAATAAAAATTCCCAGGGAAGTGACAAAATGCCAGCAGGCATTGTTTCTTGTCATTTCCTTGTTTCTGTTTTAATGTAATCGTCTGTTTGTTCTGTGAGAAAGAAGAAACAGCCACATACAACATGTCTATTTCTATCTTGCCTGTTTTCTTCTCTCTTCTACCCTAATAATATTCTTAGAGTTTTGAAAAGCAGTTTCCATTTAAATAGGTTTAACTTAGTGAGCTTATAATAACAAAAATAATCATTTAAATTCTATTTTTTTAAATTATATTCGTAAAAACCCATTTGAATTATAAGCTTGCAATATAACAAATGTTATATTGTATTGATCGGAATATATTTAGCTTACTTAATTTATATTATAACATTGGATCCTTTCGCTGCAAATATCCAGCCGACTCCGTTTTGGAGAACATTAATTGCCAATCTGAATGACCTTCCATAAGTTGCTTGAGTGAATTATTTTAGTGCCATAGGGGTTGGTTTTTAAGATTTAGTCTTTTAGATGGTGGGAAAAAATGAAACAATAAAAGTGAGGTACAATGGCTCCATAATTTGAAAGTCAGCCTTCAAGTCCCCTTATGACCTGCTCCCCCCCCACCGCTTAGCTCTCTGGCCTTTTCTCCCATGTTCCCCTCGCTCACACTGCTCCTCCTTGCTGTACCTTAATGTCCAGGCATCTCCCGCCTGAGACCTTCACATGGGCTGGTCCTTCTACCTCGAATGTTCTTTACTCAAAAATCCTCGTGACTCACAACCTCACTGCTCACAAACCTCTGCTCGAATGTCACCTTCTCATCGAGGCCTGCTCTGACTGCCCCACTTAGATGTGGCCTGTCCTCCTGCCTCGGGCACGCCCTACGCTGCTTTGCTTTTTCCCACGGCCTTTCTCATCTTCAAACATTCAACGTAACTTTCTGTTCATGTTCATCTTGCGGGTGTAGTGTTTACTGTGAAGAGACGTTAAGCTGAACCTGGGACTTACTCCCGCTCTTGAAACAGAGGTTGGTGGGTGTTAGCATCTGCGTTCTCTGCTCAGAAAGCTTCAGCCAAGAAGGAAGGGAGAAGCACTCGGCTCAGGACTCCAGTCTCCCAGAGGGGTGGGCTCAGCATTTTCAAAGGAGGCACGTAAGCTGTGACTTGCTCAGGGTTGTTGTGACACCGTGGAAGTCACATAACCCTGGGCTTTAGCGAAAGCCCTAACACCACTAACAGAAGCTGTGAGCCTCTAGCCGGCAGGACTCTCTGGGGAGCAACCATCTGTATCCATTCACGGGGGAAGGATGGACCAGCGGGGTCATGTGCCTTGCTCTCCTCGCCTCTCCAGGCTCACATAAAGGCAAATCTATACCACTGTCTCCTTTCTGGATGAAACAATAATCGGAAATGTTGAAAAAAGAGAAGAAAGAGGGGACTGCAACCTGAATAACCCAAAAATTATTAAGACTGGCGCATACAACTAAATTTAGTACTTTTGCTTGAAAAGTACACAATAAGAAGATATACAATGTTCAATAAATGGTATTAAAACATTTGGAAAAAGAGAACATTATGCCACCCGTCTTATACCTTCTACCTTGCACCAGAATGAATTCCAATAAAGTGTGAAATAGAAAAAGAAAGAATATAATGAAATATATATTAATATTCATTTATTATGAGTTCAGTGAGCTGTTCCCAGTATGTCACTGAAGGCAGAAAAGAACAGATGTGATAGATTTCGCACCACACAAAACTTCATCTTTTATACAGAAAAAGACATAAACAAAAAGACATAAAAAAAAGTTAAAAACAAAGCAAATCAAGAAACATATTCAAAGGCCTAATTTCCTTCACATATAAAGATCTTGTACAAATCAATAAGAAAACAGAATGTTTAATAGAAAGACAATAGCCTGAGGAAGTGAGGAGCAATTCATGCAAAAAAAGAGGCCAAAAAGAAATGCAGAACAATCTTGACAAATGCCCAGTGCTGGTAAGTGTTGTAGAAAATTTATCTTCTTAAATTCTTTAGGTGGGAGTGTAAATTGGGGCACAGTTTTAGAGATAGTGTGGCTATACGAACCAAAACATAAAATAGATACACGCTGTAATATAGCAATTCTATATCTAGCAAAGTATATTATCCCCTCAAAAAAATAATCAAATATGTGTTTATAAGGATGCTTGTATATGGATCTCATATAAATAATCAAATATGTGTTTATAAGGATGCTCATTGTTGCTCCGATGGAAAATCTGAAAGATGGAAGGACCTAAATGTCCAACAACAGTGGACTGATAAATAAGCAATACTAGATGTTGAGACAATGACACGTTATACAAATGTACAAAGGTCCTAGGTAGCCATACTGATTTGGAGAAAAATATCCCTGATATTTCCTGAGTGAAAAAGGCAAGCTAGAGAACAATGGGAATAGAGGGATTACACCTACGGGGGGCGGGGGGGGGAAAGACAGAAAAATCTCTGTAAATGTAGGGGATAGCCCTTTAAGTGTTTACTAATGCGCCAGTTTCTCCCAGTTTCCAGCCCGCATTCAGGCTGCCACCGCCTTTCACGCCTTACAGGCAGGGGCCAGGACAGTCCCAGTCCCAGGCCTCAGGGGAGCAGGGCCACAATTGAACACAGAACAAAAGAATTAATGCTCAGCTTTTTAGTTTTAAAATAGACTTTTGAAATTCCTGGCAGAGACAATAGGTTGAACAATAGCTTTGGAAAAAAATGAATGTTGATATAAGAGCCAGTTTTCCTGCTTTAAAATAGATAAAAATATTCAAGGAGGGCCGGCCTAGTGGCTCAGTTGGTTAAGAGCTGGCTTGGGATGCCAGAGGGCCCCGGTTCGGATCCCACATATGAGGGCCAGTCACACTGCCCTCCACAGCTAAGATGCTGAACAACAGCTCAACCTGGAGCTGGGCTGCCATGAGTCACGGGCGACGGCGTAGGCTGCAGCCCCTGCTGCAGTGGGTTGCCATGGGCTACCGTATGTAGCCAGCAGCCAGCGTGAGCGGCCAGCAGCCGCAGTGAGCAGCCGTCCAGAAGCCAGCGACTGATCTGCCTCACCCGGGAAGAGCGCAATGATGGTGCCAACTTGGGCCAGTGAAGCAACGTCCTCCACAACTAGACTGAAGAACAAAAGGACAGCAACGTGTCTGTTCTCCTTCTCCCGATTCCCCATCGCTGTTCCCACTCCCCAATTCCCCAATAAAAATCTTTAAAAAAAAAAATTCCAGGAGAGGACAGCTGAGGGGAACAATGTAGTGATGAGGGTCAACACAAGGCCCACTGAGGGAGGGGGTTGAAGACGACGCGGAGCTGTGCCCGGTTTCCTGTGTAGGTCCCTTTAGGTCCCCCCTGCTGTCATGGCACAGAATAGGGAAGAACCAGGTAGGATATGGTGAGCCAGGCAGACGGGCCCAGGGCAGCTTCACCAGTTGGGGCCCAGGGAGCAGCCTCAGGGATCTTGTAGACTCAACAGCCAGTTAGATGTCTGGGCCTGGTGGGGTGACACCATCAGCAGATGCAGCTCCAGGCACCTGGCCTGTACCACATGCCAATATGGAGGGTTGATGGGCAGCAGCAGCCCAGAGCCGCACATGGAGGTGGGCACTGAGTAAATGCCTGAGTGTTCAGCTCTGACTCACGGCTGGCCACCTCCTCCACCACGCCTCGGGGCCATCCATCCCTCTTGAGTCTAGAACAATCCAGGTCAGGTGAGCAGAGAGGAAACTCCTCAGTTGACTGAGAAAACCCTGAAGTGCCTGTGTTTCCTTTGAATTGACAAACAGTACTTGTTCTGCCACTTGACAGAACTGGTGCTCAAAATAGAGATTAACATGTTACTCTCTTAAAGTTACATTTTTTGCACTCCTGTCCTATATGTGGTGTTCTGAAAATAATCATGCCTGCTACATACAGCTATATGCTTGTTTATAAATAGAGAAATTTAAGAAGGTACTTCAGAAATTTAAAAGGGGACGACTCCAGGGAGTAGAAGTGAAGAGGCGGAGCATGAGGGACTTTTGACTTCCACATCAGTTAAACTTTTGAGCATGGATTAATTTTATAATTCTTAGAGGCCCTTCCTTAAAGAGCTCAGAGTGTATGACGTCAGCATACAGATAAAGAAATACTTGCAGGAGAGTGTGACACATGCTCCAATTAAACATCCAAAGAAGCACAGATGAAACAGGACAAATGTCTCCTTAGAGGTGACCATGCAAGGGCTCAGGTGTACCTTCGAAGACCCCAAGACACTTAATACATTCAGCGTCCAATGAAAGAAACCTCTATTAGGATTATTCCAGGTATCACCTGAGGACCTGGTCTGTGAGGAGAGGGTGACCTAAGAATTAAAATTTTGATCTAGATTCAGAAAGCAAAGAAATGGACATTTGAGCAATCCAATTGTACCCGTTCACTCACTCCATTATATTAATCCTGCAAAAGCCTGAAAATGTAACTGTTTTTTTTAAAAGACTTAATTTTTTAGAGTAGTTCTAGGTTCCCAGCAGACTTCAGGGGAAGATAAGAGATTTCCCATAAGCCCCCTGTCCCCACATCTGCATGGCCTCCCCAATTATGAACATATCCCACCAGAGTGGTACCTTTGTCATAATTAATGAACCTACACTGACATGACATTGTCACCCAGAGTCCATCGTTTACCTAGGGTTCATTCTTGGTAGTGTACATTGTACGGGTTTGGACAGACGTATTATGACATGAACCCATCATGAAGGAATCATTTATACACAGTATTTTCACCAAATGTAACTTCAAAAAAATCTGATTGGGACGAGCTTTGCAAACGAGTGCCCAAAAATTGATCAGAATCCTTGAACTATTTTTCACCATGTGAGTTCCCAGGGTGGTGCATGAGAGAATAAAGAGCATCTGTGTCCTCAACCAGGGTTTAAACGTACACTGTTTACGCCGTGCCTCTTCCTAGAGAGCCGAGTGTAGGGGCCATCAGCAAAAGTTTAAACAATGGCAGGAAAGACTATGTTTTTATTACTATTACTGTTGTTATTATCATCAATATTCTTCTTATTAGTGGGACTGCAGGAGGGTGAAAAATGAAAAGTATCATTTGAGCCAAGTTCAAACAGATATCTGGGGAGAAATGAATTCCAAATTGAGGAAATGACAAGAGCAAAGGCCACCAGGTGGGAGCCTGAGGCATCTGAGGACACTAGGAGGCCCCTGAGGCCAGAGAGCACACAGGAGCCTGGCCCGGGGCCTCACCGGCCGTTATGAGGATCCAGGTTTTACTGACAGAGATGAGAAGCCCAGGGCAGGAAGGGTTGTGCAGATTCAATTTCGAATTTAAAATCATCATTGGGCGGCCACGATCTGAGTGGACTGTCGGGGGCAAGGGCGCACTCTGTACAAGGTAGAGGGTTCGTCCTTCTCGGCTGGTGCCTCAAAACTGCCCGCAGGCACCTTATTTCCCTCTTTCAGGCAGGCTTCCTTGTCATTTTAATTTAATCTCACCCACTAGAAATGGTCAGGGAGGTGGTAAGTGGGTCATTAGCCCACAGTGTATTTTATCCGTCCGATGTTCATAATAAAATAAGGTCTTTGGGGTCGCAAGTACAGAAAGCTACCGGCAGGAATACCAGCAAGATGGTAGCGAAAGCAACAGAGGGCGAGAGACTCAGGAAGGAACAGCCAGCCATGAACGATGTGATGGAGACGGAGGAGTCTGGGTTCGCAGCTGAGTTTGTGTGGATAGCGACATGGAGCTCAAAGCCACCGCCTGAAAATTCAATCACTGATGCCATTGTTAATTGGCTTATTGTTCATTTATTTTGTGTAAGCATGGGCTTCTGTGGAGAGTAGGGGCTAGCCCTGTGTGCACCATGCTGTCATTTTTGGCAGCGGAATTACTGCTGGAAATCAGAGTTACTCAGACCACAAGGAGACTTTTCCAAAGGGCTGCCTTCAGTGGACTAGACAGTGAGAGGCGGCCCCTTCCGTCACCTGGAAGAGCTTCAAGCCCAGCTGGAACGACCACTTGCAAGGGCTGCCACAGAAAGAACCTATGTGTATTAGTCTGTTTGGGCCGCCACCACACCCTGGGTCGCTCAAACAATAGCAATGCCTTTTCTCACAGTTCTGGGGTCTAGGAGCCCATGACCGTGTGTGGGCAGGTTCCGTGTCCCCTGAGGCCTCTCCTCTTGTAGAGGTAGCCATTTACTGCTGTGTCCCCACGTGGTCTCTTCTCTGTGTGTCCACATTCCTTTTTACAAGAACACCAGTCCGATTGGATTGGGGCACACCCTAACGGCCTCATTTTAACTTAATCACAGCTTTGAGGCCCTACCTCCAAACAACAGTTACATTCTAAGGTGCTTGGGGTTAGGACTTCAGCATGTTAATCTGAGAGACACAATTCAGCCCAGAAAACGATGATTCTATTGGGTTGTCGGAAAAGTCATGACACATTTTTGCAACCAAAAACATAGAAAAATATGTTTTGAGAACCACGAATACACATAACCAAAAC
Organism: Hipposideros armiger; assembly: GCF_001890085.2. Taxonomy (NCBI): domain Eukaryota; kingdom Metazoa; phylum Chordata; class Mammalia; order Chiroptera; family Hipposideridae; genus Hipposideros; species Hipposideros armiger. The sequence continues at coordinate 2,901,083 of NW_017731490.1, read as the reverse complement.
TGGATTCACATTCCAAGGGATCAGTGTAGAGGAAGTATAGAGATGAAATTGAAATGCACTAAAATACATTGAAAAGCAAAAAAATTTTGCATAGTCGTAGGTTAAAGAAAACCACTTCCCCAAAGAGTTAAATCACTGTCAAATCATTTCCAGCCAGTGGTAAGCTGAGTTAATTGTCAAATACTTCATCGAGATCCAGTGGGGGAGTTAACAGCAGCTATTATCTTAAAAAGAACACATTTCTTTGAAATGCTGTTATGTTTTTGAAGTACATAAAAGGTTTCCAAGGAGAGTCCCTTTTGTGTAATGATGCAAATTTAACCGAGTGCTATGCATCATTTCTGGAGTGACAACTGTGGGTAAAGTCAGAAAAACCCAAAGACTGCATGCTATGTTAAGGTAAATCTTCTTGAACTAGAAGACTTGAGATAGCTTCTGAAGATGGGACACACAAAGCTTTGTAAAACTGAGACAATAAGAGAGGGAACAGCAGGTTTTAGGACCTGGTAGGTTTCCTACTGTTTCTAGATCACAGATCCAAATATAGCTGTATTTTAAATTTTTTAAATATTTATTCTGTGTGAAAACCCTTCTCTATGTTCTTTGGCTTAGTGACACAGACTAGGAAAGGAGCATCGGCACCTCAGAGATTTCCCTAAAAGAAAATGATTTGCGCCAAGGATACCTGGGTGTCTAGATTTTCTGAATATAAGCAAAAGAATTTCTTGGAAAAGAGTAGCAGAATGAGAAACATTAAAATGGAAGGAAAATGAGAAAAAGCTAATCTACAGAGAGACAGAAGCATCTGCTACTTCTTACTTCACCTAAATTACGCCTTTAATTCCCAGCACTAGTCCCCTTCAGGGTCTTATTTACGCTCTATTGCAATTATTTCTCCTGAGATGGGTATTGGAATCGTTTGAAATGGAACATCTGCAAGTGCCTTGGCAGTCGAGAATTTTTCAAATGTGAATCCATTAGACATCTGCCTTCATTACATCTGTAAGTGCCACCGGGTCTAACAAAGCTCTAGGCCAAGCAGCAAATCTCTCTGAAGTGGGTATGTGCCACTGTGAGAACTTCGTACATAATTATGGGCTGGGGATCACATCATTCACTTGGGAAGTATGCGCCCTTTGACATTGTTTTGAAGAAATCACCCGTGACATCCCAGTAAAGCATCGTCGGTTGGTTTTTTTCATACCCCTGCACCCAGCCTACTTTGGCTCCCATCCCCCATGCTCCATGTTGCTTACAATCGTCCTGAGGAAGGTGGAAACAGTTCAATGGCGGCACCTCTGCTGATTCCAGCCTCAGCACTGTCTCCCAGGTGCTTTGTACTAATCGCATCCCCTGAAGACCTGTTGCTCTGTTTTTGTTCACAGCAAGTGCGACAGTGCATCACAGCTCCAGTGAGGGCTTAGTTTCATAGCCACACTGTGATGAACAAAAAGCAAATGCCCATCCTGTGTTTGTGACTCACTTTTATGAAGATTTTCCAATAATAGTCTACATTTGCAATGCATTAATCACATTTTGTACCTCCACAAAGTGTAGCAGTAGGAATAGCCAGTGCTCAGCAAAAGTGACGTGGGCCAAAGGTCTGTGCACCTTCCTTCCTTCCTTCCTTCCTTCCTTCCTTCCTTCCTTCCTTCCTTCCTTCCTTCCCTTCCT
>NW_017731490.1:2886078-2893243 GCF_001890085.2 Hipposideros armiger | reverse complement strand
TATTAAGGGGTCGCGGCATTAGCAAGGTTGAGAACCGCTGCATTATGCTAAGTGAAATAAGCCAGTCACAAGAGGACAAATATCATATGATTCCACTTATGTGCGATGTCTAGAGTAGTCAAACTGATAGAAACAGGAAGTAGAATGGTGGTTGCCAGGGGCTTGGGGGAGGGGAGGTGTGGAGTTAGTGTTTCATAGGCACAGAGTTTCAGTTTTGCAAGATGAAAACAGTTCTGTGGACGGATGGTGGTGATGGCTGCACAACAGTGTGAATGTACTTAATGCCACTGAACTGCACCCTTAAACATGGCTAAGATGGTAAATTCTATGTGATATATATTTTACCCCAATTAAAAAAAATTTTAAGGGAGATTGTATCAATGTAAAGGTATGAGAGTTCCTTAGCAAGTTCCCTTCCCTGGGGATTCCTATTGTATCTTCATGGAACTAAAGCACTTCCATAGAAAAAAAATCCCAACTCAACTTAATGATTTGAAGAATCCAGAGCTTCAGTCATAGGCTGGTTACATGGTGGAAAGGGCCACAGCTCTTCGAATATAGTCTATTATTATTAATAAATGTGTTTGTTTAGCACTTGACTAGATGGTGGTATAGAGAGAACACACAAACATCAGCACTTGTTTTCAGCAGAAAGTCTTCACAGAGTGAAGATAGGTAATCTGTAATAGACCTTTTTCCCTCTAAAATAAATGTACAAATAAATAAATATGAGTGCCAAATTCCACCTACCTCCATATTCAAGTCTAGGCACTGAGTCTGCCTTGTTCTAAATATAGACCTGGCAAAAGCTGAATGTCAGCCATGATCAAGAAACATGCGCTGTGGCACCTACAAAGCTGTGATTTTTCCACTTCTAAGAGAGTTTCTATATTATAGTCTATTTCTAAACTACAGATTAATCACTCTTTTTTATGTAAATCCCTTAAACTCTCATCTATAATACTAGATTTTAAAATTTCTAACCCTGAAGCAGTTTTTAAACTTGACATTAGCCTAGTATTTGAGGTTTCGTTCTTTCGGAAGCCATCGAATACGTAATTACACACACCGAAGACCCCCTTACCCTGCTCCCCAAGCTCACCTTTACAACACTCGAGAAAGTTTTACCCTAAAAATATCATCTCATTGGCTCGCATGTTTTCTACAATAGCCTCTGGTTTGTTTCTTTTTAAATCACAGTAACAAAATAGCACCAGCATTTTGTCGCAACTAATGAACAGATAACGATGATAAGTAAAATTCTGTGCTCTTTCCTGGGGAATCTAGGAAAGCGAACAGCATTCCCAGAGGCAGCCCCTTCTTCTGCCCCGCACGTCGGCACTCGCGCAGGTCCACACTGCTGGACCAGGGCCACAGCCTCCAACGCTTCTCCAACAGCATCATGGGGCCAGCCGTGTTGGCTGTTGTCTCTGTTGGGTGTTTCGTCACCATGACTCTGCGTGCGAATGTGTGTATATGATATAGAATTAGTCCAGGCCAAGGAACTTGATGTTCTGTTCACTGACCACAAATTCTAACGGAGCACATAATGTGAACTTGGGTTCTGTTCAATTATTTGACTCCCCCGAATTGTTTACCTTGTGGAAAACTGTCAGCAGCTATACAATTCAATAGTATCCCCTCCCCCTTGNCTCTCTCTCTCTCTCTCTCTCTCTCTCTCTCTCTCTCTCTTTCTCTCTCTCTCCTTTCCCCACTACCTGCTTTTACATATTTTACATGATGTTTGTTTTAATCCAGACCTTACGTCAGGACACTGGGCACTAAAAGATGCAAAAGTGAATAAGGTAAAGCAGCAATGATAATCCGATAGAATAAATGCCACAGGAGTCATAGAAACTGGATACTAATAGAGCATGTGCTGGTTGGGTACCCCCATCTACCCAAAGATGTCTGACTTTTAAATCAGAGCCTAAGAAAAACATTTGGGTACAGACAGTTTATTTGGGTGGTCATGCCAGAAGCAGAGGGGAGGAAGTATGGACAGTGAGAGGGGAAGGAGAAAAACTAATAAAAGATGGCAGTGAGCAATGGCAGATGACCTCAAGGGCACAGTCCCACTGGAGAGTCTCTGAGGAACTGTGTAGAAAGAGCCTCAGATCATCCCACTGGAGGGTCCACTGACTCCTGTCCCCTCTTAACTGGGGGGTGTCTACTCGGGTATTAGCTTCCACCACATTTCCATGTTGTTTCTACAACCAGGCTGAGCTGTTTCCTGTCGATTCTAAGGGAGCAAAATGCAGAAACCCTTCGGACTTGATGTGGAGAGGGACAGCACACATGGACCTGTCCCCAGGTAGGTCAAGAGGGTGAAGCACAGTGCACTGTAGTGTTTGCTACAGAGACAGTCAGGGGGCTCCTAATTTGATCTTGGAGGAGGAAGAGGAGTTTCCCTAGAGGAAACAAGGTCTAAGCTAACTCTCAAAGAAGGAGACGGTGCCAAGGCCCCCAGGGCGCCTACTGTATAAGGCCAGCTGGCCAAGACTAGGAGACATAGCAGATCTAACCAATACATAGAAACAAACACAGAGAGGCAGCCAAAATGAGGAAACAAATAAATGCATCCCCAATGAAAGAATAGGAGAAAACTCCAGAAGAAGAACTAAAAAAAATAGAGGCAAACAACCTACTAGATATAGAGTTCAAAACAATGGTTATAAAGATGCTCAAGGAACTTAATGGGAATTTCAACAGAGAGATAGCAAGCATAAAAAAGGACATAGAAACCATAAAAAAAGAACCAGTCAGAAGTGAAGAATACAATAACTGAAATGAAGAATGCACTACAAGGAATCACTAGCAGAGTAGAGGAAGCAAAGGATCAAACCAGCAATTTGGAAGACAAGGTAGCATAAAAGACCCAATCGGACCAGCAAAAAGAAAAAAGAATCCAAAAAAATGAGGATAACTTAAGAGCCCTCTTGGACAACACCAAGCATAACCACATTCACTTCATAGGGATACCAGAAGGAGAAGAGAGAAAGCAAGGCATTGAGAACCTATTTGAAGGAATAATAACTGAAAACTTTCCTAACCTGGCAAAGGAAATAGACATAGAAGTCCAGGTAGCACAGAGAGTCCCAAACAAGATGAACCCAAACAGGCCCACACGAAGACACATTACAATTAGAATGGCAAAGGTTAAAGACAAAGAGAATCCTAAAAGCAGCAAGAGAAAGGCAACTAGTAACTTATAAGGGAGCTCCCATAAGGCTGTCAGCTGATTTCTCAACAGGAACTTTGCATATCAGATGGGATTGGCACAAAATATTCAATGTAATGAAAAGCAAGGACCTACAAGATTACTCTACCCACCAAGGCTATCATTTAAAATCAAAGGACAGATAAAGAGCTTCCTAGTCAAGCAAAATCTAAAGGAGTTCATCATCATCAAACCAGTATTACAAGGAATGTTAGAGGGACTTAAGATGGAAAAAAAAATTATGAATAATAAAATGGCAATAGCTCATATCTATCAACTATTACTTTAAATGTAAATGGATTAAATGCTCCAATCAAAAGAAATAGGAGGACTGAATGGATAAGAAAACAAAACCCTTACATATGCTGCCTGCAAGAGACTCACTTCAGTTTGAAAACACACACAGATGGAAAATAAATAGATGGAAAAAGATATTTCATGAAAATAAAAAAGGTGGTGTAGCCATACTTATACCAGAGAAAACAGATTTTAAAACAAAGGCTGTAACGAGAGACAAAGAAGGACCCAGTAATCCCACTTTTGGGTATTTATCCAAAGAAACCCAAAATACTACTTTGAGGGGACCTGTGCATCCATATGTTCATTGCAGCATTGTTTACAATGGCCACAATGTGGAGGCAACTTGCGTGTCTGTCGATAGAAAAATGGATAAAGAGGAGGTGGTACATACGTATATACAATGGACTATTGCTCGGCCATGGAAGAGAATGGTTCTTGCCATCTGCGGTGGCAAGGATGGACCTGGAGGGTACTGTGCTGAGTGGAATGTCAGACAGAGAAAGACAGATACAATGTGATTTCACTTATATGTGAAATCTAAAGAACAAAATAAACAAACGAAATGAAATTAAACTCGTAGATACAGAAAACATTTTGATGTTTGCCAGGTGGAAGGGAGATTGGGGATGTGGGTGAAAAAAGGGGAAGGGATTAAAAAGTATAAATTGTTAAAAAGTAGTCATGGGGATGTAGGGTACAGCATAAGGAATATAGTCAATAATATTGTAATAACTATGTATGGTGTCAGATGGGTATTAGTTGGGGTGATGGACGGGAGGGGGTTGAGGGTAGGGTGAAAAAGGTGAAGGGGTTAAGAAGTACAGGTTGCTAGTCACAAAATAGTCATGGGGATATAAAGTAAAGCACAGGGAATATAGTCAATGATATGGTAATAACTATGTATAGTGCCAGGTGGGTACCAGACTAGTCCGGGGGATCACTTCGTAAATTATATTAAAGACTAATCAATACACTGTATGCATATTTCAGATTTATCCCAGACAGATCTTCCAGCAGCAACTCCGGACTCTTGTTTAAATAACTTTTCCTTTTGTTCCATCCAGGTTTTGGTGGTTTCCTAATGTCTCTCACTTTTACTTTCTCTTTTTGGCTCTGCAACCATCTTTAACCAACTGCTGTATAAAATCTCCTTTGTTTGAAATATTTCAAATGATTTTTTCTTTCTTGAATGGACACTGACATACACATACACACAGGTGTGTGTGGGGGGAGGTAGAGAAATATCCTTTTATTTGTACTGGTAATATCAAACTGTTCATATTGTTTTATATTTTAATTTTTTTCAATTAATAATTCACTTTGGAAGTCTTTTCACATCAGCTCATATGAGCCCGATCCCTCATTTTAAGACATTCAAAATATTCCCTTGGTTAGATATACCATCATTTATATGGCCAGGACCCCACTGGTGAGCACTTCATTGTTTCTGAGTTTTTCACCATTACCAACAGTGTTGCAATGAACAGCTTTGCGTGTATATATTTGCATACTTTCACAGGTAGATTTGTAGAATGACATGGAATTTCTGGCTTGCTCCCGTTTTTAAAACTACATTCAGGACCCAGCCCCTCCTGTGGCCTACTTCTGGTAACTGGGTCACAGATGTGATTTTCCTGTGAGAGTCTTGTCTTTCTTTTCCCATCCTTCAGTCGCCAAGGAACTGAGACCCTGCTGTGCTACGTCAGCTCCCTCCCGCAGACGAGAACCCGGCATCTGAACCCCCGTCCGGGTGTCTTGGGACCTTGCCACCTCCCGACAGGCTTCTCTCGTGTCTACTTGGATCGTGAAATATGTTCTGCCCCTAAGTCGATTCCCAGGCTTTGTCCACCTGTCGGGATTCCTGCTAAATGTTGAATCCCATTGATTTTATTTACACTGACATTTTTTGCTTTAATTTCTGGCTACTGCTTTATCTGTTGAACTGGATTGTCTGTATTCACACATGAACTGCTTGAAAACGTAGACTGACATGTTATTCCTCCTCGTAGCCTCAGGGCCTCTCTCATGGTCGGGCTTGATACGTGCTATGAGGTACTTGTGCGTCTGAGGCTTATTAAAGGTTAGACGGTACAGTCCTCGTGGACACAAAGAATAGACTGTAATTAGAAGGGGGAATTTAGGATAAGGAGAGGAAAAGGAAGTAGGAGGAATGCCGAGATAGTGTTTTTGCAATCCTGGGGGCCAGATAAGTGAACGGTGGTGTTCGCGCCCTGGTTTTAGTACATACTGCAGTGGCAGGAAAGGGAGGCTCAGGTGCTGCACACGAGAGAGCTGAAGAGCATCTGCGTTTGGTGGGAAGGTATCAGGAAGGTTATAATGGCTCTTGGTACTGGGGGTGGTTTCAGAAACACGGGCCCTCATGTGCTGTGGCCAGTGCTGGTCCCAGTGCCCCCCCAGCCCAAACCCAAGTGACAAGGTCGGCAGCATCCGGGAGGCAGGAGAATGACACAAAACCTCAGAGTTAAACTGTGTAAGAAATCACGGACTATTTAGGTGAGACCACACACAGACGCCCCTCTGGAACAAAACAGGAGGAATTTAAGCATCTCACTACAATTGCAGAGGAAGGAAATCCTTAGGTTTGTACTTGGCAAAGGGTGGTAAATACAAAACGCCGACTGCCAATTACTGCCAATCTCTCCTTCAAATCTCTTTGACTTTTCCTGCAACTAGACGGGCAAAACTCTCTGCTTTTATAGGGCTTGTGTGATTAGGCTAGAGGCTAACCTGGATAATCTTCCTATCTGACTGTCAACTGATTAGTGACCTTAATGCCATCTGCCGTCTTAGCTGTCTGCCTGCCACAGGCAGGGTCCTGGGGAAGGAACTGAACCAGCAGCCATTCTGGGCACCTCACTTCCTAATGGAAGTCTAAAGGAAAGCCAGCTGGGTGACGAAGTACTAGAAAGCCACCTACAGTGGAGTCTGTTACTTCAGCAAAACTGAGGTGTTTTGGCTCAAGAAGAGGAGACAAAGTCACACTTTGAAAGGCTGTGAAAGAGGATGGCTTGGCTTTACCGATGTAGCCATGGCACGGGGTAGAAGTCACGGCTAGAACTAGCTCAGTGCAACACAAACAAGAATTGTATTCTCTGCGTGCTTTGTATTTATTGAAAAAAGGCTCTTGAAAAGGACTGATTCTGGAACCTCACCCAGATCTGTGGGTCGGTGATCCCTGAGAGTAGAGCAGATGATCTTTAACCCAGAGTCAACATGGCCTCTTTTTGTCATACCTCTTTCTATTTGTCACATAGTTAGTCCACTACCACCAACAACACTGCTTTGTTCTTTCAGGTTTCTCTTAAAGGGACTCAAAATCACACCCCAGGCAAGCTTTCTAGAGTCCTTTGAAGCAAATTGATATGAAATACTATATGGCTGTAAAAAGATTAAGTGACTGGGGCTGCTTATTTTGTGCAGCCACCGAAACGGGAGATTGGAGACACAGGTGAAGACACGGATGAACCTTGAAGACATTATGCGAGCGGTTCTCAACCTGTGGGTCGCGACCCCTTTGGGGATCGAACGACCCTTTCACAAGGGTCGCCTAAGACCATCGGAAAGCAAAAAGATACTTACATTATGATTCATAACAGTAGCAAAATTACAGTTATAGAGTAGCAA
>NW_017731490.1:2883143-2884183 GCF_001890085.2 Hipposideros armiger | reverse complement strand
GTATGAATAAGAAATTACATCATGGTCTTCTTGGTAAAGGGAAAAGGTTTGTATTACTAGATTTCAAAAGGAAAAGGTAAAAGGAGCCACTTGGGAGCACGTTAAGGCGCTAATACATCATTATATGTATTATACGATTTACATTTCACACTTGACGACTCAATCTGATAAGCTCGATCAGAAAACATAACTAGAGTTTAACATAAGACATAGAACACCTTGCCATTTCTCAAAGTGTGCTCTATAAAACCCTGCTTCCATAACAGGTATATAGCTGTTATGCCTCAAAAGGTTCCAAAAATTTTGGGAAGCAGTGGGTTAAACAAAGTTAAACCAGTTTACTTACAGTATGACTTTTAAGAACTTTTAAAATGTGCATTGTATAGCTCTTAGAGTTGGATGAAACAGCAGCATTTCTGGCATGTGTATGCATGCTATAGAACATCGGATAGGCCTGGGGTCCCGTAAAACTTACACTTTGAACAAGACTGGTATAGCCGATGAATTCCTGACCTAGAGAATCATCTGGCATGGTGTACAGTCAGTTGAAGTAATGTTCTAAAATATTCAGTGGCTTTCTAGGAGCCATAATATTGAAAAACCTGAAAAAAAGTCTTGAGGTTCTAAACTGTCCGTTTAACTAGTTAGCTTTCACTAACCCAGAGAAAGTTGAGACATAAAGGTGTGTCGCCCATGTGGGGAGTGGGACACAAAATGATACTAATAGTGCATGAGAACAGTTGCTGCCAGGGGAATGTCTAAAAATACCACACAGTAAATGTCATCGTGATGCATAATGAAGAATTTGTGTTCAGTGTGGACCAAGTGGAGAGTTTCAACAGCCCACACCCGGCACACACACCACTGAATGCAGGTAGCTCCTCGGAAGGGATGAAGTGGCATTCTACAGGTGTGCCTTTTCTCCTTCTTCCTCTGCCCACAGACAGTGCTGGCCTGTGGCTGGGAGATGCAGCAGCCGGAAGTAAAGTGATCATGAGGACAAAAGCTGATGGCTAAGAATGGCAGGGCAAGGGGGGTGG
>NW_017731490.1:2873477-2878113 GCF_001890085.2 Hipposideros armiger | reverse complement strand
GCCTCTTCTCTTCAAGGGTGCCGTACTCCTGGAATCCACCTCCATCTAGGGAGCCTTATTTAAAAACAAAAAACGTAAAAAGTGCTTTGAGACTCATTTTCTATGTAAATGCAAAAAAAATCTATATAGTGCCAAATATTTATGGATGTATGAAAACATTTTGGACTGAATTTCTCACTTTCCTTCTAAATCTAACTATCGTGCACTTTCAAATAGTGAGTAATCAGCAGGAATCAGCCAAAGTTTAAGAAGAGAACATTTAAAGCACTTGCTGATTTTCCTCTTTATAGTATAAACTTAATATTGTTAGTCGTGCACCCAAACACAGATTTTTTTTTTCCAAAAGTTAGTTGTAAGACATTTGTTTGGAACTTAAAGCATGTTTCCCATTAAAACAATGTTGTAGGTCCTATATAGTCAATAATATTGTAATAACTATGTATGGTGCCAAGTGGGTACTAAACTTAACAGGGATCACTTCATAAACTATATAAATGTCTAACCACTATGCTGTACACCTAAAACGAATATAAAATAATATAAAATATTGAAGGTCAAGTAAAAAAAGGCAATGTTATAGGCATTTACTTTCCTGAGTGAACCCACAAAAGGCAAAGTATCTGGAACTCAAGGGCTTACTTTTTCTTCTATTACAAAATATACTTAGAGATATTATGCATATCAAAACATTTTAAACAGATATATTTTTCAGCCCACACCCATACAATTCCCCATGGCTACTTACAGGATAAAGTAGACTCAAAAGAATAGAAACTCGAAAAGGAGGAGGGTTGACAAGGGGCTTGGAGGGTGGGCGTGAGGAGAAAGGCTGGGCCAACGTTCCCCTCCTCGTTTCCGATTTCGATCTGTCGTGGCTTTCGCCGCATTCCTGAATTTCCCCGTTCCTCTCAGTTACCTTGCAGACACAAACCCACACTGTTGGAATGATGGGAAGGGCAGTAGTGGGAACTTCCCTCCCTTTCTCTCTCCCTCTTTCCTGTCTTCCTCCAGTTCCATCTCTCATGTCCGTTTTTCTCCTCATCCTCTGTCTTCTCTCCCTTTCTTCTTCTTCCTCTCTGAGCCACACGCCCCGTCGTTCCTTACGTTGTGTTGTTTCCACCTTTAAATTCCCTCTAGGTTACCTACCTCCTTTTTGCATTCCACAGCCATTGCCTGGACCAGGTTCTCACCATCTCTTACCTGCAACCCACATGATTCTCCATCTTTACCCTCATGCTTTCCATCCAGCCTCCATCCCATATGACAGACTCATTTCATCACATTGCTCTCCTCGTTAAGGACCCCGATACTTTGGGGATCAAACCTAAACTCCTTATATGTGGGTCCTGCCTACTCTTGAGCTGGATCTCCTTGCCACCCTCCATCCATTGCTTCTGGCTGATTCTATCCTGGACCCTCAGACTAGCTCGAGCAGGCCTCTTTCAGCCACCCCCCACCCCCCGGGTTTCCTTCTGTTTTTCCTACTGGACTGTGAGCGCCCTGAGGAGAGACATGAACTCTTTTGTCTGTGGCACAGTGCGGCAGAATTCAGTCCACTCTACCACCAATTTCGGGCATGGTGACAAGTAGAGTGAGGCCCTAGAACAAGGCGAGAAGTGACCAGGAGTGACAAAGGGTAAGAAATGCAACACATTCGAGTGAGATGTGTCATTCTGGGTGGCACAGGACCTGCATGGCATGAGGGAAAGGAAACGCAGTGAGAGGGCAGTTCTCAGCAGCTGATGAGAGAGGCCATTTTTACAGCAGCCCGCTGGCACACAGGTAGGGACTAAAGCAGTGGGTGAGCTTCCTGTACCCTTGTTGTAATATATCACNTTTTTCACTTAATTAAACTGAGAATTTTGAATAGTCATGTTAAAGTCATATTAAAAAGTAGCCATTCAAAAAAAAGGTCATTTGGTAGAAGTCATTCTGGAAATACTGCTCCAAACTTTAAAAGTTTGAAGGTTTTAGCATTCCAGTAAAAACAATATTATATAATTAATAATTATTTCATAGTACGATAGTCCCTGTTATGTGTTAATAAATAACTCAGACAAAAACAAACATGAATCTTGCCCATTTAACTTTATCATTTTTTTTCTCAGTTGTAGAGGTCAGATCCAAATATCTCCATAGAGCAGTATGACTCCATTCCCCTTCTGTGATCATGACAGGTAGAAGGAAATTACTAAATCGTTCACAGAACATAAGAGCCAGAGAATAAAAAGACATTTGTTAAACTATTTCCTGGCCCATGGTACAGAGAATAAAAGAAAAATTCCTTTAGACACAGAGCTTAGTATAAAAAGCTTGAAGCACAAACAAGGTCAGTAAAATCATTGTTCATTTTCCTTGGGAAAGATACAAAGCCCAGAAATAAAGTCCAGGAGAAAAATTGAGCATGAAAAAGGAACCCAAAGACAATTATTTTTACTGCTATAAAGCAGGCTTAGCAATAACCACTCTGTCACTTGCCCAGGGCAGCTGAAAATTTGTACCAGATGAAGGAATAATAAAGAATGCTAACTATTTTACTCTTATGGGAAGGGTTGACTGATTGAAACAAAATCAGAAATTGGTAAATGTTTTAGATTTATTTTCATTTTAGTACAAAAAAGATGTGGGGATAGGAAAAATTAAAATCCCAGAGGGTCTTAAGAAAGCAAAGAAGATAAAACTTTTTAAAAACAAGCAAAGCATGAGCTACTAGCATGCAGACCATTCCAGGTTTTAAACAAAGGAGCTTTGCCATAAATGTCCAAGCGCAACAATGACGACAAAAATGAGGAGGGTAAGATAAAGCAGTGACTAAGAAAAGTTAGCAGTGATGCAAAAGCGATTCAGGACAAGACACAAATGCAACATTCCTGCAAACGCACTGACCAGAGGAAAAAGGATCATGGATTGCTTCCACGTAAGCGAGTGTCTGTGACAGGAAATACTGGCTCTGAGGGGGAAACCCTCAGTAGGGGAGTCACATGGATCAAAGAGGAGCACAGACAACTGCGTTCAAAACGTCTACAACTAGCAGGAAAAGTGATTTTACCTGTAAGTGTCTTTTAAATAACTAAAATTTTGGAGACTATCTGCTCATTTAAGTTTTTCAATGAAAAGTCCTGTCATAAAATGGGTGAGAGTCAGAAGTAAAAATCAGGGGGAAATAGGTACTTTTTTTTTTTTTTTTTTTTTTTCACAGACCCATATTTTCCATAAAATTTACTGTGGTAGCGTTTAAACAAATGAGCTTCCTGGTAACATGAAAGGCATCTAATGGTAAAAGACTATANTACCTATAGGCTGATGAAGCTGAAGGCAATTTGTGCGCAAGTGTTAGCCACACACGTAGCTTCACCCTTCGTTTGGCCTCTTCAGAACAGAGGGCCACAACACTGGGAGAGTGACAGGGTGACAAGGGTCACCTTCCTCTCTCCTTTCTGTGCTTTCTCTCTTGCAGAATAAGGCATGGGCCGCATGTGCCGTCTTAGGTAATTGCTTTGACTCTGGAATTTTTTGAGGAACCGGGGTAAGGCCAAAAGAGAGTAGAGTTTACAAGGTGGTTGTTTGGAGCTGGCCACAGGCTTAGGAAGAGCAGACACTGACCCTGAAGGTGCTTGTGCTCTCCAGCTAGGTCAGCAGGACAGGAAAGCCGGCAATGCGGGGAAGTCACTGCAGGAGAGCATGCGCTTGGCTGGAATCACTGCCTGTGTTTTGTTTCTTATAAGTCACAGCACAGCGGTAGGCAACAGGCAGGACTCATGCATACACACGCGCGCACACACACACACACACATGCGTACATACGCACACATGTGCACCCATGTACACCCATGCACAAACACACATATGTGTGCGCACGCACACACATGTGTACATATGCACACATGTGCACCCATGCACACACAGATATATGCACACACACATGCACACACACATGAACACACTCACACGGGCCATCCCTGAGCATGCCTCTGCCCTATCTGGTAGCTGAGCTTCTTTTAAAAGAGGGAAGGGGCAGACTTTGGGGGAAGGGCAAAGTGATGTATAGAGAAGCCCACAGTCTCTAGGTTCTTGGCCTTGCATTTGTTAGCCACCTACATGTGGGTAAGTCATATCCAGTCTTTAATTCTCAGTTTTCTCATTTGTAAAATATGCATTATTTACCTCATAAGGGTATTGTGAGGGCAAAGAACATGTCTATACATAGCAAAGTGCTACAGGAGGGCAACTGGAGCTGATGGAGAAAACTTAGGTTGGAAAATGGAAAAGAATTTAGTAGTTTTAGTGGGTTTTTTTATTCCCCACCCCAGGAATAAAATGCAATCTGGGCTTTTCAGTTTTCCTCCAATCCTCCTAAATGAAACCATTTACTGGTTTCTATCTCTAGAACTCCCAGGGCATCCCCACTTTTGGAAGATTCATTTGACTTGCAAACAGAAAGAATGAGAGGAGCCACACTCCTCGCAGCCCTCTCCTGGTGCTGTACCCCCTCGGCCTTGCTGTCAGTGGGGGTGACTCTGTGGAATGGCCAATCTGTTTTCCGCATAGCTGCATCATACTACATTTCTATCAGCAATGCAAGAAAGCTCTATTTCTCCCCATCCTTACTAAGACTCGCTATTGTTACCCATTTTTT
>NW_017731490.1:2859294-2864362 GCF_001890085.2 Hipposideros armiger | reverse complement strand
GAAAGGAGAAAAGTGTGAGGTGGAGAGCATAGAAAGAAGGGGTCAAAAGCGAACGTTCAAGAATGACTTCATTAAACAGTTTAACAACGTTTAGTGAAAGCAATGTGACTGAATAAGCTGCACTATTTTGCAATATTTTGGTTTGAGGTTTTGTGATACATTGATCTAAATGCCTGTTTCTAATCTGACTCATAGCTATACTTTGTTTTAATGGTAAAGTATGTCGCAAAGGTACACAGAATCCAAGGACAAAAGTGCACCACGGGCAGCACAAACTCAATAACGACATTCATTTTTCTATCCTAGACATTAATCATGCAAAAGTTTTTGTTGAAATCCAGATGGTCAGTTTCTGTCTTCCCTGATATCAGTTGGTTGTTCTTGCCAATTAATTGGAAAATGTTGCGCTTAAATTTTTTTAACAAACAGCTTCAAAGCCCACTGAAACTCTTCATTTGGTTGAAAAATTATAATTCCAAGGTTTTAGGTGTGCAGATATGCAAGTTTCAGTAGGTGTCATGTTTATATTGATTAGGCAACAAAATCCCTTAACGAACGGTGGAAAGAAACACTGCCAAGCTTCTGTTTTTTGCAATGCTCTCTTCATAACACGTTTGTTTTGAAAAGTAATTAATTTCTCATTCTTCAGCTGACTTCATTTTCGATCTGATTAGACTGTTATTGTTCTTCCTCCCGCTGTGGCTGATGGAAGAGCACTTACCGAAAGGTCATTCTGCCATTTCATGTCCCCATGGCTCACACAATCATAGCATCTTCAATCAGTAGCCACTTTGCCATGATTTTAAAAACGCTTTGTCCAGCTTTTGAGGGTCAGTTTGTTTCAAACCAGATATTAGGATCCATAAATCCATGTAAACTGCACCTTGTGGCAATATGCTGAAAGCAAGTGAATGAAAGAGATCACAAAGGCCAACCTCCTGTTACATGATGCCCACTCCTCCCCGGACATCTACGTACCTGACATGGCACAGGCAGAGTGCGGCAGCAATGTCACTCTGTATGCAAATGTTAGCAGAGCTTTTAAAGTGGACTTCCACATGTTAGGGAAGCGTGATCTCCTTCTCCTCCTTAGACTTTAAAATATACAGATAAGATTTCTGTTATTTTCTTTTATGCCCCAGTGGTTTGTATTTTAAAACCTAGGGGATGTGTGGCCCCACTTTGAAGGCCAATGCTTCACAGCGGTAGTTCTCAAACGTCAGAGTGTCTAAGAATCATTTGAAGGTCAGTTTGTCTATCTATTCTATCTGTCTATCTACCTACCTACCTACCTACCTACCTACCTACCTACTATCAGGTTTATTGAGGAGTAATTTACTATTACATACTCATAGTTCTATGAGTTTGGACCACTGAATGTGTAACTACAACTACAATTAAGATATAGAAAATTTCTGTCACCTCTCCAAAAAAAATTACCTTGTGACCCTTTGTAGTTCATTTTCTCCCCCTACCTGCAGTCCCAGCAACCACAGAGGCGATTTCTGTGACTACAGATTTTTCTTAATTGAGATCCAAGCCACATAACTTACAACTGACCATTTAAAGCATTTGAAGTGGTTGAAGTATGTTCACAGCGTTGTGCAGCCCTCACCCTACCGCTGGTTTTCTAGTACATTTACAAGATTGTACAACCATCACCACTACCTCATTCCAGGGGATGTTCATCACCCAAAAAAGAAACTCCATACACATTAAGCAATCTGGAAATATTTATTTTAAAAGCTTGTCAAACATGCAGAATCCCAACTATGGAGTTGAGGGAGGGGAGCTTGAGAGTCTGCACCGTTAACAAGTCCCCAGGTGTTTCTGACCCAGGTGGTCCCAGAAGCACATTATGAGTTACTCGCTTCTAAAGCTAAAGCTATTTCAATACAGTGCAATGCAGCCTAACTTTAGGAGAGACACAAATGCAGTAACTGGACTGTTTCCTTAGAATACTCCCTAGATCTCCCTCGGATCTCGCTGTCGTCTTCCGACAAATGAGGTCTCATTAACATTAACAATGCAACTTTTCTTTCCCTAACCCCACTGCCCTTCTGGGACTTCTAGCTCCTCAGTAAAGACTGTTCAGATATTCCTGAGTGTCTACAACGAATCTTTCACGTCTCTTTGCCCCCGTTCTCTAATCACAGGGTCACGTGGAGACCCCTCTAGTGCCATAAGTCATGGTGGCCACACCACGACTGTCAAAGTCCATAGTAAGGGTGCTGCCTTCCGAGCTTCCCTATCTTAGGTGGGTTCCCTGGAAACAGACTCTGAGAGGAAGAGCTGCATGTGGAAGGTTTTTGCGGGGAGTGCTCTTGGGGAAAATGCCTGTAGAGAGGCAAGGAAGGCAGGCTGAGCAGAGGGAGAGGCCCACGGCTCAGCTAGTCCTGTGATCCAGTCGGGAGGGGCGTGGCCTTTCTGTGCTGTCCCATATCAAGGCAAGCCAGCTGGGCCTTTGTACTCCTACAGGTAGGTAGCCAGTCATTGGCCCTGCACTGCTCTGGCGGGCAATGGGGCACTTCCCTGTGGTGGAGGGCGTCCTGTGAGGGACACAGCTGTGAGCCATCATCAGCTAATCCTCCCAGCCTCTGAGGTAGGGGTGTTTAGGCCCCGAAAAGGCTCTCTGGGCAGAACACTGCAGTATCCACTACAGCCCACTCTTTGGCCACTCACACCCATGTGCTATTTTATAGTAAATTCACTTCATCTGGAACTTCCTTACCCAGGATTCTGGTTGGTCTTGTTTCCTGGGGAACTCACAAGAAAATCTCAGTGGAAAGAACAAAAGCTGTGCTATCGCGGTTGACCTGGAGGCTGTAACTGACACTTGATACCCACCGCTTCCTTTCCTCAGTCTTGAGTCCTTTGAACTTCATGCTGGTCTAAGTGGCCTGCCCAGCCCAGTGACCCAGACTCTCATTCCTGAGGGGTCTGAGTGCCCGGTGACCGCAATCCTACATCTTTGGCACTTGTTGATTTACTATTACACCGAGTACCTGAGAACCGAGATGCTCCCATAGATGGCTTGAGCGCTCTGCCCTACCCCCACCACGCAGCAGTGACTCTACACTCCCCCTGAAGTCAAGTTCAATGACACATCCACCTGGCTCCTGGCTCCAGTGGGAGGGTATTTGAACAGAAACTATCACAGCATTCCTGAAATCAGTGGAGCTTTAAGAGACTACACTGTACCTTTAAGATGCCACAATGGGTAACTTGTTTACTAAAAAAGTATTCTAAGGGAAAGGAAATAATTGGATGAAATATTTCTGAGCTTCTCTGTCCTGATACTCCAAGACTTTTCCATCAAGAAACTCAAACTTTGCATTGATCCTGAATTCTTATCTAGCTATTTCCCACCTCTGTTTTCATAGCCCAGATCCTTAAAAGACAGTCCATACCAGCATTTCCAAAGCATCCAAGGAATACTAGTTCTATGATACTAAAAAGCAGTTTTATGGTAAATGCATTTGGGAATTTGAATTATCACTAAGATTTGCTGATAGCTTAGTGCAAATCAGGCACTATACTAACAGTTTTCAAAATATTATCTCATTTATATTATTCATGCACTCATTCACCAAATATTCACTGAGTTCCTACTATGTGCCAGTTACTGTAGTAGGTGCTACAAGTAAAACATAATACAACAACCACAAAATACATAGTTTCTACCCTCATAGGGCTCACACTTCAGTGAGAAGAAAGGTATTAATCAAAGAGTCACAAATAAATGTAAAATTGCAATGATGCTTAATACTATAGAGAGATACATGGTCGGATAAGAGAATGTGATTGGAAATTCACTTAGAAAACTTATAGAAGATTTCTCTAATAAACTGGAAATTGGGCTGGGATTAGACTAATGAATAGGATCTACTCATTCTTACATGGATAATTATTAAATATATACAATTATGTATATAATGCATACAAATACACACATATATATGCATATAAAGAGATAGATAGAGAGAGAGAGACCAAAAAATGTATACACATTTTAAGAAAGGAAAAAACTGTATTAAAATTGTAATAATATATACCGATAACAAAAGATGAATACAAGTCATATGTATACAAATTTTGACACCCCTGCTATATAGTGAGAGTATATACAATTATATGTACCGNTTTTTTAACTAACACAGACCCATATTTTCCATAAAATTTACTGTGGTAGCGTTTAAACAAATGAGCTTCCTGGTAACATGAAAGGCATCTAATGGTAAAAGACTATATAGCACTGTTCTTTGGAGGACCGACTTCCACGCCTAAAGCATTAAATTGTTTTAGGCCCCTGAGATGCCTTTGTGCAGTTGACTCAATTATTTAATAGCAAACAGTGACCCGATAGCTACATTATGTTGAAAAGGATGTGGTATATATACACAGTGGAATACTACTCTGCCATTAGAACAGATGAAAGACTGCCATTTGCGACAACAGGGATGGATCTTGAGAGTATCATGCTAAGTGAAATAAGTCAGACAGAAAAAGTCGAGAACTATATGACTTCACTGATATGTGGGATATAAAACTAAAAGCGACAAAAGAACAAGACAAACAAAAACCAAAAACTCACAGACACAGACAACAGTTTAGTGGTCACCAGAGGGGGAAAGGGGGGAGGGGATGGCAGATGAGGGTAAAGGGATCAAATATATGGTGATGGAAGGAGAACTGACTCGGGGTTGTGAACACACAGTGTGATATATAGATGATTTATTACCGAATTGTACACTTGAAACCTACCTAGTTTTGTTGACCATTGTCACCCCAATATATTTTAATTAAAAAAGAAAAAGGTAGGGAGTGGGGGCAGTTGTGGAGTAGTGAAAAGAAAACCTAGTTAACGTCTAGAACGGTGCCTCACTTTTTTCATCTGTAAAACGGGGATAACAAAATCTCCCTGTCTTTTGGGTTCTCATGGTGCAAGGCCACTGGACTGCAGGCCAGTATTGATGGTGTAAGTTGCCTCCAGGCTTCTTATCAGGAACAAAGCACCTCAGAGTGATTCTACCTGTTCCTGAGGAGCCCCAAGGGGCTGCCTGGGTAA
>NW_017731490.1:2825922-2850682 GCF_001890085.2 Hipposideros armiger | reverse complement strand
AGGTAGCCAGTCATTGGCCCTGCACTGCTCTGGCGGGCAATGGGGCACTTCCCTGTGGTGGAGGGCGTCCTGTGAGGGACACAGCTGTGAGCCATCATCAGCTAATCCTCCCAGCCTCTGAGGTAGGGGTGTTTAGGCCCTGAAAAGGCTCTCTGGGCAGAACACTGCAGTATCCACTACAGCCCACTCTTTGGCCACTCACACCCATGTGCTATTTTATAGTAAATTCACTTCATCTGGAACTTCCTTACCCAGGATTCTGGTTGGTCTTGTTTCCTGGGGAACTCACAAGAAAATCTCAGTGGAAAGAACAAAAGCTGTGCTATCGCGGTTGACCTGGAGGCTGTAACTGACACTTGATACCCACCGCTTCCTTTCCTCAGTCTTGAGTCCTTTGAACTTCATGCTGGTCTAAGTGGCCTGCCCAGCCCAGTGACCCAGACTCTCATTCCTGAGGGGTCTGAGTGCCCGGTGACCGCAATCCTACATCTTTGGCACTTGTTGATTTACTATTACACCGAGTACCTGAGAACCGAGATGCTCCCATAGATGGCTTGAGCGCTCTGCCCTACCCCCACCACGCAGCAGTGACTCTACACTCCCCCTGAAGTCAAGTTCAATGACACATCCACCTGGCTCCTGGCTCCAGTGGGAGGGTATTTGAACAGAAACTATCACAGCATTCCTGAAATCAGTGGAGCATTAAGAGACTACACTGTACCTTTAAGATGCCACAATGGGTAACTTGTTTACTAAAAAAGTATTCTAAGGGAAAGGAAATAATTGGATGAAATATTTCTGAGCTTCTCTGTCCTGATACTCCAAGACTTTTCCATCAAGAAACTCAAACTTTGCATTGATCCTGAATTCTTATCTAGCTATTTCCCACCTCTGTTTTCATAGCCCAGATCCTTAAAAGACAGTCCATACCAGCATTTCCAAAGCATCCAAGGAATACTAGTTCTATGATACTAAAAAGCAGTTTTATGGTAAATGCATTTGGGAATTTGAATTATCACTAAGATTTGCTGATAGCTTAGTGCAAATCAGGCACTATACTAACAGTTTTCAAAATATTATCTCATTTATATTATTCATGCACTCATTCACCAAATATTCACTGAGTTCCTACTATGTGCCAGTTACTGTAGTAGGTGCTACAAGTAAAACATAATACAACAACCACAAAATACATAGTTTCTACCCTCATAGGGCTCACACTTCAGTGAGAAGAAAGGTATTAATCAAAGAGTCACAAATAAATGTAAAATTGCAATGATGCTTAATACTATAGAGAGATACATGGTCGGATAAGAGAATGTGATTGGAAATTCACTTAGAAAACTTATAGAAGATTTCTCTAATAAACTGGAAATTGGGCTGGGATTAGACTAATGAATAGGATCTACTCATTCTTACATGGATAATTATTAAATATATACAATTATGTATATAATGCATACAAATACACACATATATATGCATATAAAGAGATAGATAGAGAGAGAGAGACCAAAAAATGTATACACATTTTAAGAAAGGAAAAAACTGTATTAAAATTGTAATAATATATACCGATAACAAAAGATGAATACAAGTCATATGTATACAAATTTTGGCACCCCTGCTATATAGTGAGAGTATATACAATTATATGTACTACATAACTGAGGGTGAAGGGAAATCAGTCAAAGGTATCATGCAATGAATGACATAATTAGATCTGCATTTTAGAAAGATCACCTTGGAAATGATGTGGAGAAGAAAGAGATGAGAAGGTGACAAGAGTGGAGAGAGGAAAATATTAGGCGGTCCCTACCACAAACCACAGAGTTATGATTAAGGTCTGAACCAGAGCAACGGGGGAGACAGAGTGGGAAAACAGTAGATTGCTGTGAGAGCGGTAAATCGGACGGGACGTGGCTATCATGTGGCTATCAAGAAATGAAAGTATGAAAAGTTATAAGGGGGACCTAAAGTTACTAATTTGGTTAGGAGGTTAAAATGGGTCACCATGGAATAGGATAGGGATGAAGGCGGAGAAACAAGTTTTGTGGGAGAAGAGGTGCATTCAGTTTTGAGTCTTCGGTACCTGTGAGTCCTTTAGATTAGGGTTATTCAATTTAGACACAACTGCCATTTCAGCCCAGGTCATTCTCTGTTGTAAGCGGTTGTCCTGCTCATTGCAGGATGTTTAGGAGCATCCCTGGCCTGACCGGCTAGTGCCAGTACTACCCTATCCCCACTTCTGAGAAGCAGAAACGTCTCCAGACATTGCCAAAAGTTCCCTGGGGAACAAAATCACTCCTTGTTGAGAATCAGTGATTTAGATGGAGGTTGCTACCAGGGGTTCAACTGTCACGCATATAGATGCTAATGGAATGTACTTGTATTTGCATCTCAGCCCACACCGTCTCCTGAGCCCCAGACTCACATAATAAACAGCTTACTAGACAGTTCCAGGTTGGCTGGACAGAATGGGGGCACAATTCAGTTCAGGGTGATATTTACACTTCATCTGCACAAATTCTATTCAGGATCCCACTGACAGTTCTTTAAAATGAATGAGGGACACAAACTGTTATCAAATTCTTGTATGTAAAGAGAAGTTTTCTTAAGAAAAACAATAATGAAAAAGTATTATTTTTATTTTGGGGCTCTCTTTATGTTCTTGGGAGTAATGGATCCTTAATAGCTAAATAGTTAGAGCTTTTAGGGCCTTAGAGAAATGTAAGAATTCAGAAACAGACTTTTCAATTACCTAAAACTGGTCAAATTGGGTTGTCCTAAATTCATGGATTTAAATGTGTCAAGGAGAATTCATCCCTACACGTTCTCTGGGTGTGGGAATAGAGCTGATGTTCTTTCCTTTTATTTTATTATCTTCTCCGATAATAAAATGAGTATATGTTTATAGTAGAAATATTTTGAAACATAGAAAGGATAAACAAAAATGTATAATTAATCATGAACTTACCACTTAGATGTAACCTAGATTTGATGTTCTTATATATTTTTTAACATTAGAATCATGTTGGATATATAGTGTTGTGTCCTAGTCTTTTAAACATTATTTTATGAAGATTGTATAACTGTAGTATAATTTAGCTAGTAATTCCTATTGAACAAGTGGTTTTCAGTATTTCTGTATAAGTAATGCTGCACAAAACATCCTTGGACCAAATCTCTGATAGCATCCCTCCATGTTTCCTCAAGCTAGAGTCCTGTGGGGGTGTAAAAGGTGTCTAGGTCCCTGATACATGTCGTATTGCATCCCAGAATAGCTGTGCCACTTTACACACCCACCAGTATGTATAAGATGAGTCTCTTACGCCATTCTCACCTTTATTATCAAGGCTTTTTAAAAAAAAATCGTTGCATAAGCCTTTTTTTCACCTTAAGTTGGCAATCAGATGTGTGTTCTGCGTTCCTTTCCCCACTGTTACAGTGGGAGCGCTGCTGGGAGTGCCCAGGCCAGTACAACGGGGAGGGCTGTGAAGTGGGGTTCGTGCCCTCACACTTCTTTACCCACAGTCGCCTCCTACAACCTCCCGTCTTAGGGGCATTCAGCATCATTATGCTTTCTTCCCCTAACTTTGCTCTCCAAAGGATCTAATAGATATTGGGTAGGGCTAAATTTCTTAACCGTGGATGGGCATTTACATGTTAGTTTTGTTTGTTTTATTTACAAACAACGCTATATGTTCCTTCTACCATACAAGGTCCTGCAGGTCTGGGAGGCTTAGGAGACCCCTGTCCTGAAGGGCGGGGCTGGTCCTGGGGGAGGGAGATGAATGGTGGTGTGTTAAGTGTCTGTTCCTGAAACCTGACTGGCCAAGCGTCAAATCAAAGGGAGGGAATAAATAAGTCCGCCTCCCGTGGCAGGCAAGCCTGCCATGGGACCCCGTTTGTTTTGTTGATTTGTTCATTGGGTTTGTGATGTGGGCAGGTGGTGTAAGACATTTTTTCGTTTCTTCCACATTCTGTTCCTTCCCTTCCTTCCTTCCTTTTCAAATTAAAAATATAATACGTACGTGCTTGCTTGAACCTGCACTTGTTACAACAAGCACGTGTTGTTTTTCTAATTTAAAAATAATACCAAAAGAAATAAACAATTTTTCGTAATCCCATCATTCACCCCTCTGAAGCAATCACGTTAACTCCCTGAACTCATACAACACAGACCAACATGAACTCGTGGGGGGTGGGGCTGCTCGCTTCTTCTCCGTTTGCTATTATGCCTATAATTACTATTATTACTATGCCTGTTACTATTATGCTTATTACTCTGCAGCTTGCTTTGTGAACAATACATCCTGTAAATCATTTCAAGTCAGTTACACATACACTAACTTACTTCTCCTCCCTTTTAAAACTAGCTTTTAACTGAGTGAAGTCATAGGTGCACAAGGTACAAAGTTCAAACAGTACAAACATATACAGTGAAACGTTCATCTGCCTCCCATCTTAGACCCTCACTTATCCTCTTCCCAAGGGGCAACAACGGTGTATAATAACAGGACGTTAAGAACGGACTACACTTCTGATTGCGGTTTTATTATAAAGGACACAAATCAAGAACAGCCAAATAAAGAGACACATGGGGGTGAGATCTTGGAGGGTCCCAAACAGAGAGATTCCGTGAATCCCCCTCCCACCACATCACTCTGCTCACTAGCAGGAGGCCCCCCGAGCTTTAGTGTCCCGAGGTTTTATAGGAGGTTTGGCCATATGATTGAGCTCAATCTCGAGCCCTTCCCCTCCCCAGAGGTCAGGATGTTGGGCTGATATGCAGTTCAAAGCCCTAACCTTCTATTCGCACGATTGGTCTTTCCAGCTTGACCAGCCCCCATCAAGCTATAGGGACTCACCATGAGTTGTGTCATTACCATAAACTCAAGTGTGATCCAAGTGGTTCATAAATAATAAGGCCACTCCTAGCTGTGCCAGGAACCTGAGACAAAGGTCAAATTCTTTAACACTGGAGGTGCCAAAAAATGTATAAAAGTGGACCATTGCTCAAGCAGTAGTTCACCATAATCAGAAGTTTCTGGATGCTGATGACAACTACTTTGAGGACCCCTTGTAATTGCAGAAGTCAAACGTGATCTGTATTCATCTTTTGTTAGTGGTATATAAGGTCAGACAATTAAATCACGAACGCATCCTAGAAAAAGTACTCCATACCTCATGGCTGAATATCACTATGGTCACCTTCAAAGTAGCCCCCTTGGGAAGCTATGCACAGATGCCAGCGCCTAGTCCACCCTTCAAGGCAATTTTGGAACTCATTTTCTGAAATGGCCATCAGAGTTGCCATCATATTACCCTTGATGTCCTGAATGTCATCAAAATGTCTTCCTTTCAATATTTCCTTTATCTTCGGGTAAAGAAAGAAGTCATTGTGGGCCAGATGAGGTGAGTAGGGAGGGTGTTCCAATGTAGTTATTTGTTTACTGGCTAAAAACTCCCTCACAGACAGTGCCGTGTGAGCTGGTGCATTGTCCTGATGCAAGAGCTATAAATTGTTGGCGAAAAGTTCAGGTTGTCTAACTTTTTTCGGCAGCCTTTTCAGCACTTCCAAATAGTAAACTTGTTTAACTGTTTGTCCAATTGGTACAAATTTATAATGAATAATCCCTCTGATATCAAAAAAGGTTAGCAACATCGTTTTGACTCTTGATTTGGACTGACGGAACTTTTTTGGTCATGGAGAATTGGCGGACTTCCATTGTGCACTTTGACGCTTTAAGGGTCATATTGGTCCACCCATGTTTCATCACCAGTGATAACGCAGCCCAAAACATCTCTTGCCTCTCCAAAAGGTCTTGGCAAACTTTGACTCTCCTTTGCTTTTGTTCATCAGTGAGCTCCTTCAGGACCATTTTTGCACACACCTTTCTCAAGCCAAGATTTTCAGTTAAGATTTTCCTAACTGTTTCTCTATGGATGTCTACTTGGTCAGCTATGCTTCTCACAGTCAGCTGACTATTTTGACTCACAATTCGATGAATGTTTGCAATGTTTTCATCAGTTCTGCTCGTTACTGGCTGCCCTGACCTCCCTTTACCAGTGATGCATTCTCTCCCCTCAGAAAACCGTTTAATCCATTTGTACGCTGCTGTTTTCTTCATGGTATTATCCCCATAAACTTGGACTAACATGTCCCTGATTTCACTTCCTCTCTTGCTAAGTTTAACAAGAAATTTATTGTTTGTTCATTGATCTAATTTCAAGCTCAGACATTCTCGCAATGGCACACAAACACATGCAACAATAATAATGAATTCCACTCAGCAAGACACCGCCATATGTCAACATGAACACAGCTGTGAGACACTGATATACCAAGTTTATGAAACCTTCCCGAGCTGTTTGTACAGTGCTGGCAATGTAAGTGCACAGCGGCAAGTTAGCGAACATAATTGTCAGATCTCGTATGTAGCATACGGTGGGTGCTCAGTAACGCTCTACAAAACAGTTTCCTTAAACCCAATCACATGTTGTCTAGAATTTTTTTCCTAGTTACTTCAAGCAACAATATGTATTTTCCCTTCCCCATATCTAGTATGTAAGGTCTTGGATGCCAGAGGTCTTTGTATATTCTGACCAAGGGTGTGATATTAAACAAATTAATCCTTCTTTATGAATAATCACAATGTGTGATGCTCAAAGAATGACTCACTTTAAATGACACTTTTGAAGTTTTAGTTTAAAAAAAACAAACCAGATATCACACATGATTTGGTCCTAACACAAACAATTCACAACGGCAATTTTAGATATTTACCATTACATTTTGGGGTCTCTTGTTTAGTTGAGAAAAGGCTATTAAGGGTTATGGTGCGTGGAGCTCAATAGTTTAGAAAAAGGGTTAAGCATCATCTATGTTCTAAGACTTTTTTCTTTTTTCTACTTTTTTTCTCTTTTTCAACTTTAAGGTATGATTGACACTTAAAATTGTAAGATATGTAAAGTGTACATTGTGCATGATTTGATATATGTATACATCATGAAAAGATTCCTCCCATCTAGTTAATTAATATATATATCACCTCACATACGTATATATCTATGTATATACATGTGTGTGTGTGTGTGTGTGTGTGTGTGTGTGTGTGTATTTACAGTGATTTCTTTGGTGAGAACATTTAAGCCTACTCTCTTAGCAAATTTCAATTACATAATACAGTGTTATCAACTATAGTTACCATATTATACATTAGATCCTCAGCCCTTACTCATAACTGAAAGTTTGTACCCTTTACCAACCTCCCTCTTCCGTCCCCTCCGGCACCTGGCACCCACTTTTCTGCTTCTAAGAGAGTTTTTGAAGCCGTTATTAAATTTACCTTTTATTACCAGATAAACTTGCCAGCACTTCTATCGCTGCAGTGATGTTCAGTGTGCCTGGTGTGAAGTCACTTTAGATGATGAGGAACTACATTGTTTTCCTCCCTCTGCCTCCCACTCCAACTATAAATAAGATTACTGTTTATTATAACCATTTGGTTCTGAGAAAAAGATTTTCCATAACATACCACCTACATCCATGCTTATTTCCTCTTTGCGACCTATTTTCATTGTTTTGCCCAGACCTAACGCTTCCTATTTCTTCTCTAGCCTCTATTTACTATATTGTCTTTTGAAAATTACCGCTAAATAGTACTGATTAGTCATCTACTGCATCAGGCATCACCTCTGACACCTGGGCTGTAGTCTTAAAGAGGTAATGCCAAAGAGTCTAATAAAAGTGACCAAAATAGACAGAAAATTTAAGTATAAAGGAAACTAATGACCACCTCACACCCATTAGGAAGGCTGCTATAAAAAAATGAAAAACACAGAAAATAACAAGTGTTGGTGAAAATATGGAGAAATTAAAACCCTAGTACACTGTTGGTGGGAATATAAAATGGTGCAGCTGCTGTGGAAAATATTATGGTTGTTCCTCAAAAAATTAAAAATAGAATTGCCATATGAATCAGAAATTCCACCTCTGGGTATATACCCAAAAGAATTAAAAGCAGGGACTAGAGGAGATATTTGTACCCCCATGTTCATATAGCATTATTCACAGTAGCCAAAAGGTGGAGGCAACCCCAGTGTCCATCAATAGACAAATGGATAAAAAAAATGTGGTGTATACATACAAAGGGATATTTCTCAACCTTAAAAAGGAAGTAAATTCTGACATATACTAAAACATGGAGGAGCCTTGAGGATATTATGCTAAATGAAATAAAACAAAAGGACAAACACTGTATGATTCCACTTCTATGATGTGATGGTTAATTTTATGTGTTAATTTGACTGTGCCATGGCATGCCCAGTTATTTGGTCAAACATTCTGGGAATGTCAGTGAGGGTGTTTCTGGATGAGATTAACATTCGAAATGGCAGACTGAGTAGGGCAGATTGCCCTCCCTAATGTGGTGGGCCTCATCCAATCAGTTGACGGCCTAAATAGAACAAAAAGGCTGACCCTCCTGTAAGAGGGAATTTCTGCTGCCTGATTCATTTAATGCATTTACATGCCACTGAACTGTACACTTAGAAATGGTTAAGGTGGTACATTTTATGTGACATGCATTTTGCCACATTTTAAAAAATCTTTTAAAGTTTTAAAAAGCTAATTAGTAGTCTTACCTGTTAACCATACCAGTTAGCTGTGCTGACAATAACCAAATGCAACAGTGAAACTGTCTGTGTGTTATTTCCCAACCTCATTATTCACGGTTTGTTATGGAATGTGGTGTTGGTGGCAGTCATCACCAGCCTTTACGAATGTTTTGATACTTGTTAACAATGTAGAAAAAAAAGAACATTATCACTTATTCAAGAGATACTTAATGAGTGTTACTCTGCCAGGCAGTGTGCTAGGCACTTGGGAGACCACGCTCAACCAGACAGTCCTCCTGAAGCTCAGGCTCAAGAGAAGTAGAGACAACACACGGTAAAGAGTACTCATAGACTGCGATGGGGCAGTGAGGTAGAAAACAGGAAAGGAGGTCTGCTTCAATAGAGTGAATAGCGACATTTCTCTGAGAAGCAGCATTTCAAGCTGAGACCTGAAACAGGAAAGAACCAGTCATGAAAATATTGGAGGAAGAGTATTCCAGGCAGAGGGAAAAACAAGGATAAAAGCACACTAATTCCCGAAATACTTAAGAAAGTGGGACTTGCAGGCAGTTGCATACCTTGAGTGGTGCTGAATGAAAGAGACTTCTGGGAGATGTTATCTTCCCAGCTATGAGAGGCCAATATTCTGTGATAGCGAATTCTCTTAAAGTAATATTTTAAGGATAAATACATGTACAAAAAAGAAATCCCAAAAAGCAATAGAATAGTTCTTAAAAATTTGGGCACATGTTGATTTTATCAATTAATTATATACACTATGTATTGAGCATTTTAAAAGTAATATTATAGATAATCCTTTTAAATGGTAAAAATTGGTCTCTAATTTAGCTTTCTGATAAATTCACATATGGTGAAAGGCATTTGTGATTATAGTCCTCAGACGAAACTCAGTAGAACAACTGATGTAACAGGTATTCAATCAGGGACAAAGGTGGCGCTGGGAAAACAGGCTTCCGGAATGCTGGGAGGTGTGGAGCAGGGACACTGGCTGGTTCTGTTCTCCCCTGCTGGCCTTTGCTGATGCAGGACGCAGTCCAGGGTCAAACGAGCCTGCCATAAATATTTTCTTAGCTAGAAGTACACAGATTAAAATTTTCCCTGAATAGGCCTTGAGTGTAATGAAAATTACGGTGTGACAAGAATTGAGCTTTCCGCACTTGGCAAGACCCTATCTTGAATAGAAAGTTGTGATGGATGTCCCCCCATTAGACTTTGGGGGCCAAGAGAAATACACAGCTGTTGCCATCTTGCTTCCGTCAAGATTCTTTCTCCTTTGTTAATAAGTTAGGAGCTAAATGTAACTCTCAGTTATAATCTATGGCCCACCACATTTCCACATATGTAGAGAGTACTATAAAGAGATGAAACATCCTTTAGGCAAGCAACTCCTGAAAGGCTTCAGGGGTCAGAGCTGGCATCAGTAGGAACTTTTGAAATTATGAGTGACAGAAAGCTAAGTCAAATTTACATTATATATTTTTTACTTACAGCTATCTAAAGATGGATATGACATTCATAATTATATTTGGTTTGTTTAGGTTTTCATATATGTACCATTAACTCACTACATTCACCCCACTAGTGTTTTCAATTTTCTTGACAATTCTCAGTGGCTTTGATCTTCTTGGAGACTTTGAACCCTCTGACCTGATTCCATGGAGACTGGCGGACTTTTCATTTGCTGTACAACAGTCTCCTTTGAATCTCTCTTACCACCAATCAGGGATTCCCTTTTCCTCTCTCCTGTGTCACATTTCTATTTCCCAAGGTCCCATGTCTTCCTCTTTCTTGGCTTACTCCCTCTCTTCTTCAAAGAGGTGCATGGGAAATAAATTGTTTTTTGAGATTTTGCATGTCTGAAAATTTCTCTCCTCTACCTTCGCTCTTAATAGATAGTTTGTCTGGGTACATAATTCTTGGAATGACTTTCATTCAGAATTTTGAAGACATTGCTTCATTGTCGTCTGTCTTCCACTATTGCCACAGCAAGGACAAATTTCTTCCTGGGGGCAATGTAATATATAGCAAATAGACTTCTTGCTATAATGTACCCCTAAATAAAATATACACAGCAAGAAGTACCAACTATGCATTCAATGTTCAACAAATTTAGATACTGTAACTCAGTGCAAAAGTAAGATAAAAATTTATCTTGTTGGCATCTTTATTATTCTGATACACAGTCGCCTGGGATTACAGTATCTCCCTGTCTTCCCCTTTTGCTATGACTTTAGAAGTCCAGACATTCTGATTCGTAATTTTTATATGAAGACTGATTTTCTATCTGGGAGCTAGCAGGTTCTTTCTTTTATTTTTTCCCCCTCAGTTTACTGAAATTTCACCAACAACTTCGTTGGGTTTAGCCTTTTAAATCTAGACCCTTGCTTCCTTCATTTCTGGAAAATTATCTTGAATGTTGATGAGTCGATGATTTCCTTCCCTGTTCATTCTCTTCTCTCCCACAGGAATGCCTGAACTCTGGAATTTGTATGTTAGATCTCCTGGACTGATTCTCTCAATTTTAAGTATTTTGTTTTCCTTTTCTTAGTCTTTTTGTTTCCCTTTCTGGGGGAATTTATTCACCTTTATCTTCCAATCTTTCTATTGAGTCATTTTATTTCTGCTATAAAAATAAGTCTTTACACACAACTAACTTTTGATTCTCTTATCTTTTCTACCTTTGTTAATTTTTACATTTTTAAAATTATTCCTTCTTCAACTCCCTTTGGTTCTAACCCATTATTCTTATTTATACTTCTCAAGTTGAAAAATTAGCCCATTAATTTCCAGCCTCTAAGCATAGTATAGCTTTAGTTCCACATACAGGATTTAATAGGAGATATTTTCATTATTGTTCAATTCCAAGTGTTTCCTAATTTTATTTTCTTCTTCGATCCATGAGTATGAAGAAGCACATCTATTTTTAAAAACTGTGGTTCCTCTGGGATGAATCCGTATAATAGGTGTGATGTGTTCATGTCCTATCACACACATGACTTTCCCATACTGTGGATAGATGGAATTCAAGAGAAACTACAGTTCTCAGTCTTATCAGGGCTGCTTCCCTGACTGTGTCCTTGTCTGAAAGCATTTCATGATGTAAAGGAGCCCTCATTTGTTCTCTCCTTTCCTCTTTTCTCCAATTCCCCTGCTCAGTTCTATTTTACTTTATTTTGGTTGCTTGTGGACAAGTGGGGAGTAGTTACAAATTGTTTTACAAGAAGTGCTGAAGAGGATGAATAGGTGAGCCAGCCTTAGCAGGAAAACAGAACAGAGAGAACCGTTGTCTAGCTTTACCACTAAAATGTGTGCCACGTAGTTGATCTCCTATAGGTACTGCTAGAAATGGGCCCTTTCAGACCTCGAGTCCGAATCTCAGGACAGGGGCGCAGGATGAAACCTGAGAGTCAACATTTTAATAAGTTCTCCAGCTGATCAGGAAGCACACTGCAGTCTGGGAATCACTGATATGGACCTGCGATTTCCCAGTGGGGTTGACAGTCAGGAGGGAGGAAGCACCTACTTCTCCTAATTGGACATAGCACGACGGATTAGTAACTGCATTTCCATCCAGTTACATTAATGTAATGTAGTAGGTAAACATTATTCCTCCCAACTCTGGAAAAAGCCTAGCAGTCAATACCAGTTTTTGGTAGTGTGTTTAAAAAAAAAAAAAAGTCGGAAAAGTCGTGATGGATTTTTGCAATGAAAAACATAGAAAAAATATGTCATGACTTTTCCGACAACCCAATATTTACATATTTTAAATGCTAAGTGAAATAAGTCAGACTGAGAAAGACAAATACCATATGATCTCACTTATATCTAAAGAACAGAATAAATAAGCAAACAAAACTGAAATAGACTCAGAGATAGAGGGAAAAAAAACTGATGGTTGCTAGTTGGGAGGTGGTGGGGATGAGGGAGAAGGGGAAAGGATTAGACAGCATAAATAGGTAACTACAATATTGCCACAGGGATACGAAAGACAGTGTGGGGAACAGAATCAATAATGTTGCAAAGATCATGTAGGGTGACAGATGGGCACTGGTCTTATCGGGGGATCACTTCATAGACTGTGTAGATGCCTGACCCCTGCGCTGTACACCTGAAGCTGAAGTAGAATAATATTGAATGTCAACTATAATTATATATAGGGAGTATAAGAGTATAATATATAATTTTATATATTATACTTATACATCCAATGACTATATATAATACAGCATAGGGAATATAGTCAATAATATTGTAACAAGTATATACGAAGTCAGAGGGGAAGTAGATTGGGAGGCAGGTTATCACTTTGTGAGAGGTGTAAATGTCTAACTATTACATTGCTTTGTACACCTGACACTAATAATAAAACAAAAATACATGACTAGTGACTTTAGTGAGAATTTGGGAGAAGTTACGCAGAGTTGTGATAGGTATCTCATAAAACCAAACACCTCTGATTCATCTTTTACACATTGCTCAGGTCTATTCTCTCCCATTCAGCCTCACTGTCACCAACAGGGATTCACAGCTTTGAGCAGAGACTATTTTTACCGTCACGTAGCTAGAGGCTACTGCTTCCTGTCTGTCTTACTCAGTTCATAGTTCACATCACTGCCTAAAAAATGATCAGAATATCTGGTGCCCAGCCAACTGGCCTGTAAGATAAAGTGCAACTTCTTCACCCGGCCATTCAAGATTCTTCACTTTTCTTTTCCTCTGACAATGCCTTCTCCAGTTCTCCAAAGATTATGCCTCTCTCACCTTGTCTCACTATCCCTACAAACTAACCATGCTTGTCACAACTCCAAGCTTCTACTCATGCTCTATATCCCTCTTCTTTGTTTATCCAAATCCAAGTTAGAATTCAAAGTAAAACTCTGGTCATACCTTTTCTCTGGCTCAATTTTCTCCTTCACACTGCAGATGTGTCAGCTTAAAAAAATCTTCACCATTTTCCCATTTCCTGGAGGCAAATGTAGAAACTCTTACCCCTTGCAAACATGATCCCATTTCTCTTTCCAGTCTTATCTCTATGAACTACTTTATGTACTTGGCCTCCAGGCACAGTGACTCCCTCTCTGATTCTCAGTTTCCACACGGATTTTCAGCTCTGTGTCTTTGCCTATACTCTTCCCTCTGCCAGATGCGACTTGCCCTTTTCTCAACCTGATAAACTCTTGTATATCCTTCAAGAATTATTTCAGGGGGTGACCGGTTAGCTCAGTTTAGAGAATGGTGCTGATAACACCAAAGTTGCTGGTTCGATCCCCGCATGGGCCACTGTGAGCTGCGCCCTCCCTAAAAGAGTCAACTATGCCATTGTAGCATGAAATCAACGTGTAACCAATGACCATGGCTGTTCCCCAATAAAAATAAATAAATAAATAAAAATAAAATAAAAAATTTAAAAAAAAAGAATTATTTCAAATACTACCTTTTCTGTGAAAACTCACTGACCTCTCCCAGGTGACGGGCTCCACCTCAGAGTACTTTGAATCTAAATAATATCTTAAACAAATGTCTCTTTGTATTGTAATTCTTTATTTGTATGTTTGGGTTTTTTTTATAGTTAATGTGAAGCCCTTGCTACAGAGTACTTAGCAGGGTACTGTTTATACAAGAGTTGCTCAATAAATGTTCTTGAATGACTGCATGCTCCAACCTGTACTGGTCTCCCCATTGTCTTAACTCCAAGAGCGCTTACATAAGTCATTTTGTTAAATTACCTTAGATTGTTCTTCCACTGTTTTCAAGTATGGACTGGGTTCCAGTGAGGTTAAATGGAGATGCCCCATCAAGGTACTTAACTCCTCCATTCTCAGTTTATTCGTCTGTGAAATGAGGGATAATAATAACAACTCAATCAAAGTGCTGCTGTGTGAAATGAGATAATGCATTAAAGTGATTGGCACAATGCCTGGATCATAGTATGTACTCCATGTGGGTAAGAATGTCCTAGTGCGTTACATCTTACATTCATGTCATTTTCCCCTTAGCAGTCTCATAGGGCTGTGAAGAGTATAAGAGAACATAGCTATAAAACCATGTTGCAGTGCACGATACAAGTGTTTACCCAGCTAGGTAGAAGCCTGTTTTGGCCTTCAGCCCTTGAGTCTAAGTCCTAAGAAAGATGCACAAAGCCTCCCCCCAGCTCAGCTTCTTTCTTTTACAGCTTCCTGTCACTTTCTTCTTAGCACCTATCACAAGGTTCTTCACCTAGTAGGTGCTCAATAAAGATTTAAAGATAGTGACAACTCGAGAATTAGCAAGTCCTTTAGCTGAAAGTGAAGCCTTCTGCCTTATTTTTGCTTGACGTTTTTTTGTATAATTTGATTTTAGCATTTTGCCTCGGTCAATTAACTCCTGACATTTCGGAGATGCAGTATAATTATATTAGGCTTAGTTTGCTTTGTGGTAGGACCATTCTGCGCCTGGCATTTATGAAGGGGGGGGCGGCTGCCTTAGCCACTGTACTACTCTTTTGTCTTACTAAATGCATAAATTATGGTTATATAACTCTTGCACTGCAGAATGACTGAAAAAAAATGCTTAATGCGGGTTCTGACATTTTGGCAATTTCTATACATAACTAAGATATGAGCTTCCCATTCAGAATTTAGGGAAAACGCTAGAACAACAACAAAAAGATAAAGCTTAAGGTTTTCAACTACTGTATGGAAACACGGGTGTGGATGCAATGAATCAAGATAGGTGACAGTTCCCCAAAACGAATGAACACATCCTCAGTTTCTGGGAAGGACCTGCAGCAGCGTCGAGGGGAAGCGCACTATAGTAAGACTGGGCTATTTACCAAGAAGCGAAGGCTTAGTACAAACATCTGAGGAGTCCCACCATCAAAGGCTCCTGACACCCTGCAGCACTTCCCGGGCGCCTGCGAGCTCACAGGACTGCAGGGGAACGGCTGGAGGCCCGCCTGGGGAGCGCAGGTGAACAGCCGCAGGTGAGGGCGAGGAGGGTGAGGGGCGCGCCGGGGCCGGAGGCGCTTAGCTCTGCGGCAGGAGCCCCAGGGTGGCCGGCCCGGCCCAGCCCAGCCCAGCCCAGCCCTGCCGGGCCGGCTCCCTCGCTCCCCCCGCCCCCTTTAGCCGGGGCGGCCCGAGCCTGCGGAGCCGACGGCGCCGAGGGAAGGAGTTTCCGGCGGACTCGGGGCGGCGCAGCTTCCTGTCCTCCTCGCCGCGCCGCCCCACGCTGCCCGCCCGGGACGCGGCTCGCCCCGGACCCCCTCCCCGCCCCCCGGCTCCATGCAGTCCCGGCTTCTGCTCCTCGGGACGCCCGGCGGCCCCGGCGGCCCGGCCGCGCGGCGCGTGCGGCTGCTCCTGCGGCAGGTGGTGCGGGGCCGGCCGGAGGTCAGACTGGTGCACGCCGGGGCGGGGGCCGAGACAGGTAACGCCGGGACGCCCCTGCGCGCCGCCGCCTCGCTGCGCGGGGAGCCGAGAGCGGGAGCATCGCGGTGCCCCGCGGGCCACGCGCCTGCGCTCTCGGGCCCCCAGGGGGCTGGACGGAGGCGGCTGAGGACGCGGAATAGCGCTGTCTCCTTCCCCCCGTGCTGCTTTCACCCCCCGATTCTGACTCGACTGTTCTGCACGCAGAGGCGGCCGTCCTCGGAGGCGGTGGGAAGCCACACTTGACCTTGCTCCGAGTCCCCGGGGGCGGCTGGGAACTGCAGCGTTCCTGCCAAAGGACGCGCCGTGCACGGCGCTGTGTGCCCACGAGCCTCTCCAAGCTCTACGGCTTTCCTTTCCCACGGGTTCCCCTTTTCTCTGACAGCTGAAAAAAACGACAACTTCATTTTGTGACAAACACCCTGACTCTACAGTTGAGGTAGTGGAGACTCAAGGGCCAGCCGCTCGCTGCAGATGACACAGCTAAAAACATGACCCCTGGCGGACGGGGTCACGTGCTCTGAGGTCTCCGCTCCCGCAGCTTTTGGCTCCACCTGCACCGGCTTTAGGAGTCTCCTGGGTGTTGGGGTCAGAGCCGCTGGGCGGTTAAGGGACGGGGTGGATGTGGCTCCCGCAACTATTGAGACTTCTAGGGTTATTTGTTTATTCCTTTGTTGCTTATTCTTCGTGTTTGTCTTCGTTTGTTGCTCCTTTGTTCTCGAAGTCAGAGGTGTAGGGTAGAAGCGGAGCATCATCTGTAGCTTGGGTTTTGGAGTTGGGTAGTCTGGGTTGGAGCGCCTCTCTGCACGGTCTAGATCTGGAGGTTTGAGGGTAGGTTACTCGGTGCTGTGTCCCGGTTTTCTTAATTGCAAAATGAGGCTAAGGAGCGTATATCTGATAGGGTGGTTGTGAGGTTGTAATCAGTTAATACAATCCCTGGCACATATTACTGTTCAGTAAAAGTCAGCTTCTTTATCATTCTTAGTATATATATTTTCAGCTGTGTGAGAGTTAGTCTGTTTCCTTGGCTTTAGAAGAAATGAAACCCCTTCCTTTTCGGTGGAGAACTATTAGAACTATCGGGGTAGGCAGATGGAACAGTTAATTCATGCAGACTTTTTAGAAAAGAAAAATTGTTCTTTGTACATGAATTGATACATGTTGATTATAAACACATCCATATGGGTATGAAATTTTAAAGCCTGTGTTTCATAGGTATTGTCAATTCTTTGTATTTCTTTACGTCATAGTAGTAGTGTGTTGGTTTTAGGGTCAAAGAAGTTATCAGGAAGTTAGCTACTGCAAAGAGTTTTCAATAAAAAATATTGTGTTTTCACAGATGGAGCCCAACGAGTTGGTTCAGTATAGGACTCTGATGTTAAATAGGTTCAGAGAGACCACAGATCAGGGTCAGATGATAAACCTGTAAACATAACTTTATAAATCCACCATGACTTATTTAGTGCTGTCCTTTCACGCCTTTATTATCACAGGAATTCACTGTTTCATCTTTATGACTTTTGTGGATGAGATAAATTTGTTAATAGAAATATTTAAAAATCCTTTTTTGTACAAGACATCTGTGTTTAATGTAGAAAAGCAAAATATACAGACAAATCCCCTAAAACATAATCCTCACACACAAATTTATAATTGTTAACTTTTTGGTGTTAATCCTATCAGATTTTATTTTGTATATATATATTATTTATACAAACATTTCTTTTTAAAAAAATGGGGATCCTGTGTGTTTTTTAACTTATTCGCACTTAGCCATTATTGTGAGCATATTAACATAGTGATAAATATTGCTAAATGTGATTGTTTTAAGTAAGTATTACGTTCATATATTTACCTGTGTAATATTTGTTTTACCAGTTTCCCTCTCTTGGATAATCAGATTTTCCATTTTGAATATATAAACAATGCAATAAATATCTGTCTCTAAGCGCTTTTGTGATTTGAAGATTAGATCCCTGGGCTAAAATGGAATTAATGACTTTGGAGGGCAAATAGAAAACTGTGGCTTCACCTGAGAAATATGGTGTAAAGGGAAGAACTATGCTATGGTTCAGTTTTAGCACTGTACTTACTAGGTATTAACTCTGGGGAAATTATTAACTACTTTGAACCTGCAGCAGGCTATTTTGACCCAGAGGTCATTGTGACCCTGTTGTATATTGAAGAGTTTAGCAGTAAAATCCCAGAACAATTAACCTAATAAATCATTGGGAAAACCTGTATTAGGAACATAGAGATCAACATGGAAATTGCTGATATATTTGGTTTTCTGTTTGACCTAAGTTTTGTATTACAAAAAAAAATGGTGACATTTAACCAGCGGTGACTCCCCTCCTGCAGGGAACATTGGGCACTATCTGAAGACATTTTTGGTTGTCATAACCAGGAGGAAGGGGGTGTTACTAGTATCTAGTGGGTAGAGGCCAGGAATGCTGTGAAACACTACAATGCACAGGACAGCCCACAACAAGGAATTATCCCAACCAAAATGTCAGTAATGCAGCAGTTGAAAAATCCTGAACTACAGCAGCTTCTATGTCAAAGTTACAAGTCATTGAATTGTGAGAGCATTTCATAGAGTAGAAGGTCCTAAAGTGTGTATATTCATTAACGTAATCTATAGTTTACAATTTGGAAGGAAATTAGAGCATTAAAAGCACAATTTAGATGGACTACCACAGATGTGCCTGAGATGCACAGTATATTGTCATGATCTTGACCAATCTCAAAGTATCTTTGAGATTGGTCAAGATCATGACAATATAACAGCTTTGAAATATCTGAGGAAAATATCTGGGTTTCTCAGGGGTTAGCTAAGAATTAAATAATAACTATTACTCATATACACTTTTTAAAGAATTTTTAGAAATTAACAATATAATATAAAGCTCTGACAATGCTATATACTGCAAAATTTGTTATTGATTAAACATTGATGAAAGAATAAAATCTTTTTGGTATTCAACCCATGTCGATGGCCACAAAGAAAACATAGAGTTGTAGATGTCATTGGTAAAATGCTATATGGACAAAAAAGTTATCGATAAATCTTTAAATAATCTTTAAATAAAACAAAAAGATTGTATGTACTCAGTAAAAATCGATAAAGGAATCCTTTGGCTTAATTTTTTTCTGAATGCTAATTGATGAAAATTTATGAATGTAATATTATTCTGTTTAAAATGTTGGTTTTCAGAATATCCTCAGGGACAAAATGTACCATATTCCGCTTTGAGCTTGTATCTTTGTACAATAGGGATTGTTACACTTGCTCTGCCTGCCTTTACCTTACGAAAATTGTATTAGTTAGCACTCATTTGGCTTTAAGTGACAGAAATGTGCACAGAAAAACATGTTGATTCACAGAGGTGGGCGATCCAATGTCTTCAGGTTGGCTAGATGCAGGATGCTCAAACCTTTAGGGGTCGGGCTGTCTCCGCCTTTCCGCGTGGTCTGCCCACTTGCCACTCTCCATTGATTGGATCTCCTTTCTGTTCTGTTGGTTTCAATGTCTGGCATGCTTTTTTCAAGTGGCAGCAGTAATAACCTTACGGACAGCCCCAGACTTTCATTGTCCTTAGAATTCAGTGTCAAGAAGAGAGAACATCTTTTGCTGTGAGCTCTTGACAAAAATCCTGGAGAGAACTCTTTATCAGCCAAGATCACGTGCCCATCTCTAAAACATTGTGGCCGGAGGGTGGGGTGTTCTGGTGAGGCTTGTACAGAATGCTTATGTCTGGGCTTCAGTGCAGGGGTAAAGGTTAGGATGGGTAGTATGAACTCTGCAAATGGGATGGGTTCTCCACTGGAGGGAGGGATTCTATTAACCAAAGAAAAGGGGGAAGAATATTGGACATAATGTCTAAAGTGGTTTGTAAAAGATTGTTACATAGAAGATACTATTAATTATTATCTTGTGTATAGAAATTATTTTTCCATAAATCTTTGGAAAATCTCCTTAAGTTAGAATCATTACAAGTGATAAAATCAAGCCTTGTTGCTTTAGATGT
Organism: Hipposideros armiger; assembly: GCF_001890085.2. NCBI lineage: Eukaryota > Metazoa > Chordata > Mammalia > Chiroptera > Hipposideridae > Hipposideros > Hipposideros armiger. The sequence continues at coordinate 2,830,608 of NW_017731490.1, read as the reverse complement.
GGCCTTAAATTTAATTTCATTTGGAAGGCTTTTTTCTTTTGGATTCTTTTCAGGGTTCTTAATTTTCAAATATATGTTCTCCATGCCTGAATAAAGTATGTAACTTAATTTATTCGTAGTAGTATTTATGTGACAGTTTGTATACTCAGGGATTCAGGTTAATCTGTTATGTGTGGTTGCTTTTTTGCGTTATTTGTAATAAATGCAATTAAATGTTAAGCATATTCTATAACAATTTGTACTTTTAAAAATTAATAATTTGTACTTTTTAATTGTATTCTAGTTATTCTAATACTTTCCATTTGAATATCTTATATTATTAACTAAAGTCTTTTTTGAAAATGATTGCACTTAACCAGAATAGTTTATTTGAAGAAAGGCATACATTAGTTTCTTCTGCCTAAGTTATGTTCTGTTGTTATAAGTATCCTCATTCCCCTTTAGATTAATACTTATTTAAATGAATTAATAGTTCATTTAAACAAATTCTTTACAAATGGCTTGACTTCTGAGCATATTGAAAGATGGGCTGTGCTCAAAGATTGTAGAAAATCATGAACCAGAGCTTAAAATAATAATTAAGAAAACAAAATTTAATTTAAAACTATAATCATTTATTTTTTTATTCATTTATGAAACATTTATTGAATACCTGTTTGGTTCGAGGTACTGTTTTTGGCACAAAGGTGCTTAAACTGTAGGCCCTGCCCATAAAATGCTATGATCTTACAGACTGAGCAGTGATCTAAAAACATTTTTCTCACTTATCTACTAAAAGGATTTTGCAAATATGTATCCCTTTGAACATTTTTAGATTGCTATCTAGAAGTGTTCCTGATAAGAATAAATGGTTGCAGAGGATGACTGTTCCCAGTGTATTGTAAATATTGACATATAAAACAAGAATTGTTACAGTCCTCTTTATATAGCTTTTAAATGGAATCAGAATATCTTAGTAGTAATTTATTAGCTAGGACCTCTATTCTGAAAATAGATGAAAAGCTCTTTTTTAACTGTTGGAAAATTTACATTGTTGCTTTATCTTCTTGAATTTGTATTTCAATTATACTTCTCATAATTATATCTTAATATATTTTTATTCCTGAAAGTTTTATTTTTATCATACGTTTCTGCAACAAAAATGTCTAAATGTTAAAATGTCTCTCATTACAATTATTAGAACACATTGTTTCCAATCTTCATAAAGACTAAAATTTTGTGGAAAAAATACCTGTTAACGACATGAGTGGCCTTTTTCCCCAGTTGAATATTTCCCCCAGTTGTATAATTAATATTCCCTAATTGAATATTAATGATTGTGAAAATGTAAAAGATTTTGATATAGTAATATCACTCAATTCTTTGCACACTTTCTAAGTTACAAGACACTAATATGTTGATTTATTATTAAAAATGATACATCATATAATGATCTATCAACTGACAACTTTATTACAATCTTTTTACATTTTTGTAGGTAACAAAGAATCAGAAACCACTTGACTTGCCAGTAGTCACTGAATCACTCCCGTCTCATTTTCTGGAAGGTTCACTAAAGGGTTTAGCAAAATTAACCAAATGGCTGTGGTTACTTTCTCACTTAGAGGCTGGTTTTCAACCTAATGTACTCAGAAATTGTTGATAAAAGTAAAACCTTTATCATTTAGCATACCTTTGCCAATATCATATTTTTTTGAGAAAATGCTTTTACCGTATCACAGTTTAAATACTTTTTTGTCCAATTCTTAAAGTTTTCGTAATTAACAAAGGTAGTCTGTACTGTCAACCCAGTCAGCCAAATTCGACTTTCTGAAAGGAAATATATTTTTATCTTTCAATGCAAATGAATGTATTAATATATATTTTAAGGAATGTTGTAAACACCAGTGAAAAATAAATTATGGGACACCTTTTGTAGGCTAAACAACTAAATATAGTAAAGCTAAGAATAAAGGAATCTAGTGCTTACGTATTTAAATTATCTATTTCATAATATAGGATAACAGTTTTGTTCTTTAATGTAATTTATAATAAAATAATATAATATCAGTTAAAATANGGCCCCAGTAACATAATTCTTTAAGTTACTACACTTAGCTAGAGAAAAATTAGCAAAATGTAACACCTTATATGCCATAGGTTCATAATAAGTGAAAAAGAATCACTCATTTTTTTTACTTCTGGGTCTTTATTAAGAATGTAGCTAACTTTTTATAACAAACTTCAGAAATGAAGAATAATATCCATTCTTGATAGACAATAGGAAAACTTGTATGTAGTCTGAGTTCTAACAACTGCTTGGGGGTGAAATTATGTTTGAAATTGTGTTTGTACCACTTTCTAGATGTGTGAATTTCATTTTCTTTCTTTCTGTTTTAGAGGAGTTATTTTGTGTAGTCATTTAACTGTTCTGAGTCTCCTTGACTCTAGGGGATGATCATATCAACCTCCTGCGTGTCTAGATTGTCGGGACTAGATCAAAGGGCATATGTGATACGTGATATGTGTGGGAGAGTGCCTGGCACACACTGCTCAATAACTACGAGTCCACCACACAACCATGTCCCCCGTCTCCTGATTCTGTTCCTTTTCATTTTCCTTTATTCTATGCCTGTGACACTGTTGAGTATGGGGATTATTGTGGGCTGCCCTGATTCTGCTTAAGAGTTACACTAAAAACATTTCTTCTTCATTCAGTCTTAACTCTTAAAAGACAACTCAAATATGCGTATAGTGCATCTAGATTTGATTTTGAATTTGCCCTCCGGTTGTCTGCAGACTCTCCAAATAAGCTTCGGTTTCCTTTCAAAGATCAAACTTAATGTATTTGTAGTGTGGGAAGAATGTTAGTTTTTTTCGATCTTAGCCGTGAAGCACAGTCATTGCCTGACAGCTCAACAGAGGATAGCACTATCCATCCCTTTTTTTAAAAACTAAGATCCAGGGCCGGCCGAGTGGCGCGATGGTTGAGAACTCGCTTGGGATGCCTGAGGGCCCCGGTTCGGATCCCACATNTTAATTCATCAGTTTCTTTCGACCTCATGATTTGTATTTAGTGAAACAAATACAAATTGGATTTGTATTTAGTGAAACAGCTAATTAGTTCAGCAGTTACTATATAACATTTTCATAATAAGCGTTAGAAAATAGCATAAGATGAGGAATGACTATAATTGGAAGAAAATAGCATAAGATGAGGAATGACTATAATTGGAATGGATATTTCATGATATTTGAGAATAACTTTTTAACCATCATATTGAAAGGTAGACATCTGATCAGAAAGGAACATTTAAAAGTTTTCTGTGGTTTTTATCCAATGTATTGTGAAAAAATTGGTGGTTCTGAAAACTCTCAGTTACATTAAAATGGATGAGCATCAGCAGTGTGTACTGCTTCAGATGTTTGAGGTACCTTCACACCCCCTCACCCCCCACCCCCGTGAATAACATGTTCTCAAGATAAGAATTGAGAAAAGCTGAAAAAATAGCTTGCCTTTAAGTATGTGCATAGTCAGTTTCTAAAGCTTTCTTTACTTTGCTGTCTGAGTTCTCCCATCTTGGTTTATGTGACAATACAGGCGTACCTTGGGGATACTGTGGGTTCGGTTCCAGACAACCACATTTAAGTGGGTATTGCAATGAGGTGAGTTGTAATCTTTTTGCTGGTGGAGGGTCTTGCCTTCAATTTGTGAAAAATGCAACATCTGTGAAGCACAATAAAATAAGTCTGCCTGACAGAGTCTCACTTCCCACCCTGCAGCGTACCTTATCTGACACACAGGCCAACACAGGCCAAAATACTCTACTCAGCTCTAACACTGCTCTTGACTTTTAGTAGAAATATATAAGACATGGAAAGACAATTCCTAGACAGCTTCATGTTGATTTGAGTAATTTCTAAAGGCGCTTCTCCTAAACCATAAGCTAACACGCCCTGGTGGTCCCTGGTGCAATGCACCACACCCCGTAGGAAAGTCAGTGGGCGAAGGTCTGCGAGGGCCGTGGGAATGGGGAACCTGCAGGACCGGCTCTCAGGTCACCGCTCGGGAGGAGCACGTGAGAGGGAGGGTCAGAAAACCGACCCCTGTAAGACTGCCATGCTCTGTACCCCGAGGATGTGTTTGTGTACCCTAATTTAGGCGCCATTATTGTGGAGGAGACATAACCAATAGCTGTAATGCAACATGAGAAATGCTATTATAGTAGCAGGAACCGGATACTGAGCTAGCAGAAAGTTGGGAATGCAGTGACCAGCTGTGGAGGGAGGTGGAGATTGTGCAAAAGGAAATGGTAGGGACGGTTCAATGGGGAGGTGAAGATGAGTGTGGCGGGCAAGTGGGGTGAGAGGCTTTGGCCGAGAAGACAGTCGCTGAGGTAGAGCTGGCTGGCGATGGCTGGATGATGCAGAACAGAGCACAGAGTTCGGTTTTACTCATGTATCTCTGGAATACCTAAAGCGTCCAGCGAGCCACTGACAGGTATGAAACAGGAGAGAGAGCTGAGCCAAAGGAGACATTTAACACGTTAGCGACAGGTCAGCGTTGGGCCATTGGTATGGATTAGACGACTCAGGAAACGAGCGTGGTGACAGGATGGCCACGGGCTGCGCAGCCGAGGCCCGAGGGCAAGTGCCCGGCCCTGTGGGTGTCATTCCCCTCTGCCTGCAGCAGGCGTGGCTGCCCGA
>NW_017731490.1:2819288-2821192 GCF_001890085.2 Hipposideros armiger | reverse complement strand
TTTTTGAAATATACAACTCAGAGGTTTTTAGTATATTCACAAAGTTGTGTAACCATGCCACTATCTAGCTTTAGAACATTTTCTTCACCCCCAAAGAAACCTCATATCCATTAATAGTCTCTCTTTTTCCTTCTCTTTCTACTGCCCCCCCGCAACCCGCCCCCCAAGCCCCTGCCTATGGCAGTCACTGATATACTTTGTTTTTATGGGTTTCCCTATTCTGAACATTTCATATCAATGGGATCATATATATGTGGCCTCTGTGTCTTGTTTATTTTATAACGTTATTATAACTTCTAAGGTCTTTAAGGTTCATCCATGTTGGAGCATGTATCAGTAATTCATTTCTGTGGCTCAATAATATTCCATTGTATGTCTACATCACATTTTGTTTATCCACTCATCATTGATGGACATTTGGTTTGTTTCTCCTTTTGGGCTGCTATGGATAATAATACTGCTGTGAACATTCATATACAAGGTTTTGTGTGGACACGTTTTCAGTTTTCTTGGGTTTGTACCTAGCAGTGAAATTGCTAGGTCATATGGTAACGCTACATTTAACATTTTGAGGAATGACCAAACTATTTTCCAGAGAAGCTGCACCGTTTTACATTCTCACCAACAATGTGTAAGCATTTCAGTCTCTCCACATCTTCAATAACACCTGTTATTGTCTGTTTTATTATCGCCATCTTCATGGGTATGAAGTGGTGTCTCATTGGTTTGATGTGTATTTCCCTAATGACTCACAGTCATTTGTTTGCACAAAATCATGTCACTTCTTTTCTGAAAGGTCCTTAAATGATTCCCCTAATGCCTTAGGAACAAAGTCAACCTTTACCTTTCATGATCTAGTCTCGTCCTCACCTCTGGCCACTCCTTTCCCTAGTCTGTGTTCCAGTCATTGGGCACAATACAGAATAATTTTTGGTTCACTCTTCAGATTCTTCCAGTAGCCCAGGGGTCGGCAAACTGCAGCTTGTGAGCCACATGTGGCTCTTTGGGTACATTCCGTCTCAAAAGTTTGCCAACCTCTGGAAGAGCCAATCCTGTGCCTCACAACAATTTAAAAATTATTCGAGAACCGTAAATATATTTTTACATAATCACCATTATGTGAATAATATACTTTAAATTTTTTATAAATGAAACTATGATAGTTTTATCTTCATTTCAATTTTATTTCAGAGCCTGTGGCTTGTGAGCTGCAATTTGCTGACCCCTGGTGACTCTTCCGTCTCAAAAGTTTGCCAACCCCTGACCTAGACTATGTGCTCCTTGTTGGAGAATATCTCACTTTCATCTAACAAATTTCCATTTACTCTATTCCCACATGGCTCTACAATGTGTCTTCACTCTGTCCTACTTTTCTTACTATATATTTTTTTAGTAATTTTCTTAGTGGTCACTCTAGGGATCACAATTAATTTAACTTAAGGCGAACTTGTTCAGATTAATACTAACTTAATTTCAATAGTATACAAAAACTTTGCTCCAAGATAGCTGTTTTCTTCCACTTCTTTTGTGCTGTCAGTGTCATACTAATTACATCTTTATCCATTAAATGTTTATTGACACAATTGTATGTTTATCGTTTTATGAAGTTGTCTTTTAAATCAGATAGGAGAAAAGAGTTACAGCCAAAAATATATTTATACTGTTTCTCTATTTACATATGCATTTACCTTTACTGGTATTCCTTCTTTGGGGATTTGAGCTACTATCTTGTGTGCTATCATTTCAACACAAAGGAAGGACCCTTTCGTGTTTCTTGTAGGGCAGATCTGCTAGTGATGAATTCTCTTAGTATTTGTTTCTCTGGAAATTTCTTAATTTTGTCTTGCTGTTTGTAAGGAAGGTAACTTTACTGGATGTGGAATTCTTGGTTGCCAGTTTTCTTT
>NW_017731490.1:2815546-2818848 GCF_001890085.2 Hipposideros armiger | reverse complement strand
GATATCTTCTGGAGAGATATTGTTGTCATGCTTTCCTTTAATTTTATAGACATGCTTTCTTTTTAGTTCTTTGAACATACTTATAATAGCTGATTTAAAGTGTTGTCTGCTAAGTCTAATGCCTGGCTTCCTCAGAGATAGTTTTCATTGACTGCTTTTTTTCTCTTGTAAAGCCATACTTTCCTATTTCTTTGTGCTACTGTTGTTGTTGTTGTTGAAAAGCAGACATAATAAGTTGTTAATGTGGCAGCTCCAGAAATCAGATTCCTCCCTTCCCCAAAGTTGTTTTTGCTCCTTGTTGTTGCTGTTTGTTTGGTGACTGTCATAGATGGTTTTTCTCAAGTCTCTGTTCTTTGCCATGTGCAGCCTCTGAAGTTCCCCCTCAGGTAGCTTGTGGTCAGGTAATGATCGGACAGAGGTTTCTTAAATGCCGTGAACAAGTAATTATGTCAGCCTTTGCCCAGGGACTCTGTGTGCATGTTGGGCATGATTTCAGTGCCCTAGACAGCTTCCACGTGTGCCTTAGCCTTTCCTTTCTGCTTATGCAAAACCTTAACGTCAGCCCGCCGTGTGAGATTAGGCCCTTCTCCCGACTTTCCTGGACATGTGTGTGGACTTCTAGAGCCCTAGGCATACACTGGAGCTTTTCAAAACCTTCTTTGGGCATCTCATTCCCAGTTTTTCCTTCAGATTTTGGTCATCCTCACGTGAGCTCTGGCTGGTTTTGCTGCCTCAAGCAGCTGTGATCTTAAGCAAGTGTTGCTGATTTTTCTTTGACAAGGGTCCCAGGGTAGTGCTGTTTGCACACAGGAGTTCTGAATGAGTCAAAGAAAGACCATTCTAAGAATGGAGCTTTGCAGGGAGCTGCTAGACAGGTGAGTATGGATAGTTTTCCACGGGTGGGGCTTTTGGGGAGCTCCAACCCTGTTCTTCCCCCTTGGTGGTTGATAGACTGATGGTTTCCACCACCATGGTGGGCAGCTCCTTTTCAAGACTACCACAGAGGTGGGGAGAGAGACAGGAACAGGGCAAGCTAACACACCACAAAGCGCACTGTTCTTACTGAGGTTCACCCACTTTTCTTGGCTAAATGTGTGTCAGATAGTCGAAAGTCTTTTGTTAATTTCTAGAGTTCTGAAAAAGTTGATTTGAGTTTTGCTAGTGTTGTCATTATTTTTATGGAAGAGTGGAGTTCAGAGATCCTGAATCGGATGTCACTTTCATTAGATTCCACTTAAAGCTTTGAGGAAGAGATCAGGCTTTTCCCTTCAGCAGGGTTCAGGATCTGGGGATATTCCAGAGTTCTCTTTATTTTATATCTCCATCTCCAGCCCTACAAACCATGGCAATCTCTCTATGCTTTACAGCTACCAGATATTTGGATTTCTGGGGAGTTCTCATTGCCATTCAGTCCTATTCCGGCTTTTTGCAACTCATCTCTCTTGCCCTGTCCTGTCTCCAGCCTTCAGAGGCCACGTCAGTGAAGGTCAAGAGCATCTCACAAGGATTTATCTCAGCTCTCCTGCCCTAGCACCATCCTTGAGAACTGCTGCCTTGCACTGGATAAAGACCTGAAGTGCATTGGAGGGATTTCTGTCACCTTTCCTGTCCCTCCCCCAGCCTTCTGTGGGTTGTGCCTTGCACTAAGGAGAAAGGTCCAGCATGCCTCAGGAAGGAGATTTCTGGCTCCTGTCCTGCAATCTGGCTTTCAGTGTACACCCCTGTAGACTTAGCGAAGGCCAGTGGAAAAGAGCTGGTGGGTAGGTGGAGATTTTCCCTGTGGCTGGGACTTCTCAGTAAGTTAATTATCATGCCAGCCCATGTGTGGCCATTGTAAATTTGTTAAAGTTTACCTTGCTTATCCTGACACATCTGTGGCACATTCTTCCTCCTACTGGTCCACCAGGAATGAAAGCTAGCTCTAGGTCTCTTCTCTCCTTGAAAGGGCTCATTACTTTATAGAATTTAAGTCATTTAAGTTTCTTTGTATCCTTACCTGTATGATGGGTTTTTAAGATACTGATTTTTGTAGATCAGCTGGTTTATTCTGGTTGTCAGATTGGAAGTGAAATTCTCTTGTAATTCTCTAGAAGCTAACTAGGAGTGGGAATTATTTTTAATGACTTATTGGTTATGCCTAAATTATATTGTAATAGACAGGTTTTCTGGGGTGAGACTAGTAACATAATTTTTTTTTTTTTTTNCTGACCCCCTGGTTCTGTGAATTATTTCATAGAACTGCTGTAGCCGGAACCCCAATATCCTTTCACCAAGCTACTTGGAGATGGGTTTCACTTACAGCAGTTATGTGAAAGAGTTCAAAGGAACCATGCTTGTTTACAGTCAAGATTAAATGAAATGACATAAATAAAGTACCTATAACAGTATTTGCCAAATAGGCAGTACTCAATAAGTCTTGGCTGATTAACTAGCTCAGAGGAAAATTCTTTTATTTGTACAATTGGACTCAACGTATACGTGTCTTCTGTATCCGAAACCAAACCTGTGTTTTACACAGTGTTCCTACTTCTCTTAATTTACCACATACCTATAATACATTTATTCACCTGGAAAAACTTTTCCCTGCAGATGCGCAAATTCCCTCATTTGTAAAATCTGTCTCATGGGGTTGTTTTGGGAATGTGTGAAGTACTGACATGATTGTAACGATTCCACAAGTGTTGGCTCTTGTCCTTGTCACCATGACGTAAGGCCTTCGTCTCCAGAGTACCTCCCTAGCTCGAAACTGGCAGTTTTGAGATGTGTTGCAGCTTCGTTCTCCGAGTGTCTCTGAGCGCTTTCCAGATGAAGTGCCAGGTGCCGACATGCTGTTTTGCTGTTGGAGGGAGCAACGCAGAGATGCTTCAGTTTAGTCCTGACTTTACAAGATTAGCCAGAAATTAATGTTATTTAAAAACCAATTAGAACCCTGTAGAAGTTACTGAGAACTTTTGCTCTGTTTTGCTTGTTTCAAGTAGGACTTCTTGGCATATATGCCCTTGGGGCTTTGTTCTTTTTATGTACCTAGAAATATTGAGTTTTCGGGTTATGTTGCTAGAGAACTTGAAATTGTAGGTAGTAAAAAGAACCTATAGAGATGTATTATAAAAAGGTTGCGGATATGTCTTAACAATACCCCCCTATGGATGCTGGATGCTTTGGAAGAGCCCAAATAAAACGCCTCCGTCGTTGACTCTATTAGTATTGCTATTAATGAGAAAATAAAACTGGCTAATATATTTTATGGTACTTCACCTTTTTTGGTAATGTAGCATGTAAGATGCGAATGTCACCAATGCCTG
>NW_017731490.1:2793586-2808971 GCF_001890085.2 Hipposideros armiger | reverse complement strand
CGCAATGATGGTGCCAACTTGGGCCAGTGAAGCAACATCCTCCACAACTAGACTGAAGAACAAAACGACAGCAACTTGTCTGTTCCCTTTTCCCCGATTCCCCAGCACTGTTCCCATCCCCCCAATTCCCCAATAAAAATCTTAAAAAAAAATCTATTTAAAACTAAGATCCATAGTCTCTTATCTGGGGTCTGCTGAAATGTTTTGTCACAGTCACAAATGCTTAATCAGCTGGGGGATCTTATTAAGAGAGAATAAGACTATACTAGTGTTAAGGGTTCAGGGGATCTTAGCAATAATATCAATTTTTAAACTTAAAAACATAGGCTTTGAATGAATGTATTTTTATATTTTGCAAATGACTGAGGGGCAATACAATGACTGGCTCGGGACAAGTCCCAATGTGTCAGTGGTATCTGTCTTTAAATATAGGAAAACTCCCATAATTTGTCACTAGAAATCCCCAGAAAAACAAAACAAGAAAAACCCTCAACATTTTCTGGTTTAGATACTTTCAATTTTTATTACTGTTTTCATGCATCTCTTACATAATCAAAAAATTTTTATTTCTTTTGTGTTTGGTTATTAAGTAGCTTACTTACCCTTTGAAATTTATCAGAAGAGTTTATATTGAAAGCAGTTGGAGGATCCATTAGACTCCAATTTGCGTTTTTGGGGATTGCTATCCATTCATCGTCCTTCCTACAGGTAGTCACAATATAAGTATCCCTACCTGTTGTTGCTTGTCTGTCAAGATGATGGTGCATGTTTTAACCCAGGAGTAAATTGTTACATAGTTTCTTTTAGTCTTTCTAATGATCAGCTGTGTCCATTTGTAAGCAAAAGACTGTGGGAGTTTGGTTAACTTGAAATGGCTGAGCTCAATTAACCAATCAATCATGCATAGCTTGGGGAGATACGTTGTATTGCATACTATGACGTGTTTTTATGCATCTGTTTACTAAATTAGGAGTACGTTCAAATATTGTATTCTTTGAACTTTTTCCTTCTTCTCTCGGGAACTGTTTCCAAAAATGGGAAAATTATAGTTCTTTGACTTGCTATTACATGATTGATTAGAGACTGTGGGTTTTGGTTATGAGAAAATTGATGGATTTTATTTTTCCCCTCTCTTGGAGCTATTTAAAAAAAAAAAGGGAAATGGTGTTTTGTTGAAGTTTGATAATATATTTCCTTCCTGTATTTATGCTTCAGTTGAGCTTTTTGCGTTTTGGATATTTAATATTTTCAAATGAAACATAAAAGATAGACTTGGTTAAGGAAAGGAACTTCAGCAATTATTATCCTCTCTGAAATTCATTTCATAGCCAGGGAAGTAGGGTCACAAGAAAGAGGTCAGAGAACTCATTAATTAGCAGCTAGGCCCAGATCTCCTGACTTCACTTGGAGTTTCCTTTTCCAGTCTGCCTCTGTGTCTGTACTTTTCTTTAGAGTAAGTCCTGGAATGGAAAGGAGAATGGTATGTTAGAAAACTCTTTTCGACTTTAAAAGTGTGCAAGTTCATTGACAAATATTGAAATAGTTGAGGCATGGTAGTGCTATTTTATTTCTGTCTTTTTCTAAGTTATTATGCAGAGCCCTGAAAATCAGTATGGTCTTTTAGTAAGGAAGAAATAAAAATCAAGAAATAAAAGTTGACATATGCATGTTGCTATTCCTATTTCACGTGTATCTAATAGAAGGGCAGAAATCCTGCTAACTGGCTGACACACAGACGGGAAACATTCTTAAGTGGAAGTCTTAAGAGTCTATTGAAAGCCTCAGTAAAGCAGTATTATCTCATCAAAGTAAAATTTCTTAAATTGGTGATGATCTGATTGAGATAATGAATGCTTATATTTGATAGTCAGTTGTCACTACCTCATTCTTACTGGTTCTATCTCCATGGTGTTGGGCACTGCAGGCCATCTTTCTAGCTGCAGCGTCTTTGTATAGCCCAGTGCCTGGCACGTAATGGACACAGGAGTTGGATGACTCTTCAGCGTTTTATTCTCTAGGTCTTTTCACCTCCTGCCTTGACCGTTACAACTTCCACTTACCCTCTTAGTCCCTAATCTCTTACCTGCAAGTGTTGAAGTGGATAATTAAAGCTTTTTTGCCTTTTTGTATGAAAACTGAATCTCATGGCTTGGATGAAATTGGCAGCGTTTAAAAAGAGGTTCCTTCATGTTTTTGTGCTTGAAGTTAAACTGTATCGGATCAAAGCTGGTATTTCTTCCAGGGTTTGCTTTATGAGGGGGTGCTCCAGGGTAGCAGTTTTCAATAGACGACTTTGAACCTGCCCTCAGCGTTATCTTTCTGCCTCTTTATATAATCTTGTTGCACTCTGTGGGCCAATTATATGTGAGGCCATTTAAGGTTTCCTGGACACACTGACCTCTTATCCAAGCAATTAGGGCCCACAGAGATTTTCTGCAAGAATTACAACATTGTGCTCTTAAAATGGTGACTTTTGGCACCAAGTCCACAGGATGAGAGGTTTTTTGGGGGAATGGGGAACCCTTTGTCTTTAGTTTGTTAATAATTTTAAGAGGTTTGAGAAACTCATCAACATCATAGATTACAGAACATCATGGAAAAAACTATCATTTTTGTGTAAATGTAGATAATGTGGAAATCATTGCAACTACTTGTCAGTTTTAATGAATTGGTGACAGACGGCACAGAAGGCCTCCAAGGTGTTACCTAAGATTCTCTTATAGTCAGAGCTTGAATAACAACCTGAGAAGCAAGGCCTCCAATCCTTAAGGTTTCCCTTATTTTTAATAGTTGCACTAATTGCCTCTCATTACATGAGAATTTGAGAAAAGGATTTCATTTGAGATTTCTTTAGATGTATTTTTAAGACTAGAGCCCTCAAAAGGAAGAGTCCCATCAACTTCTAAAGCCCTTTAAGGTGACCTTAAGTCTCCTCTGGAATCTCTACAGCAGTCTTTATTCAGTGCCTAATTTTTCTTTGACCTTTTTTCCTCCCAGCTGCCGTATTCAAGATGGGTTAAAACTTTTGATGCATTTTATTTCCCGTTTAATGACTGTTGTTGCTTTCTCTAACTTTCATCGCAGATGAACAATTTTTGAGCTGTGTAATATGTTAGTAGGCTTCTTTGGGTCTACCTGGTATAATAATTTCGCCACCATTAATGACATTGTTTGACAAGAAAATGAATTCAAGTATAATAGGAAACCCCTCACTCAAAATCACATTTTAATGTATAACATGTTTTCCCCAAAATAAGACCTCGCGGGAGAAGAAGCCCTAGCGTGATTCCTGCAGGATACGGAGGGCACGCACCCTTCACAGGAGGGTTTTATGACCTGTTTCAGGGAGGAGGGTGCCTTTTCCACAAGCTCCTTCAGCTTAAAATACCCAGTATGCCAAGGTGCCATATTTTGGCACCTAAAATCATGCTACGGCTTATTTTCCGGCTAGGTCTTATTTTCGGGGAAATAGGGTATGTAGCACATGTGATAAAGGCTTAATACCCATAATATACAAATTTATCTTTCAAATTGATGAGAAACATCATGTAATCCGGTAGAAAATAGGCAAAGGATTTAAATAGGTACGCCTCAGGAGACGAAATCCAAATGGCCAGTCAGTATATGAACATGTGTTGTAACCCTGCTTAATAGTGAGGGTGAGGGCCGGCCGAGTGGCGTGTTGGTTAGGAGTTGGCTTGGGACACCAGCTCTGAGCAGCAGGGCCCTAGTTCAGATCCCACATGGGCCAGTGACACTGCGCCCTCTACAGCTAAGANCTGTTGCTTGATTTCTAGATGTTTAGACTTTCCGGCTATTTTCAGATCTTTGTTATTCCATTTTGATCAGAAAACATTTTTGTATGATTTCAGTCCTTTGAAATTTATTAAGACTGGCTTTATGGTCCAGCCTGTGATCTATTTTGGTGACTGTTCCATGCAGTTACAAAGAATACGCATTCTGCTGTTGTTGGGTGTGGTGCTCTTTCAAGGTCCTCTAGGCTGAGTGGCTAATAGTGTTTTCAGATCTTCTCAGTCCTTCTCTTAGCCAGCAGGTCGAAAGTGATCATCCTTACTTCTGTATCCTTCTGTAGAATATTTCTGTCCCTGCTCTTCTATCAGTTTACTAAGAGACTATTAAACTATCCTGGTATGAGTCTAGATTTGTCTATTTCTCCTTTTGCTTCTGTCAGTTTCTGGTTCATGTTGACTCCTCAGCTCCCGCCTGGCCAGGCGGCCACCATGGGTTTGCTGTGTTCTTCCTCAAAGGCCCACAGCTCCTCCGAGGCAGCTCTCTCAATGCGCGCACACTCTAGGCTGGCGCTTGCCCCAGGCCCCTTCCAGCCGAGGGCTGGGAACGGCGTCTGTTACTGCTAGTCCCAGGGCGCTGTGCCGTCCTGTCGCTTTTCCTCAACTCTGCCCACACCTTCCTACACGGCTCCTCTGTTATATGGTCCTCAGTTACTCCCTTTGTTGTGTGCTGGGACCCTGATTGATAAATGTATATGCTTAGGCTAAGCACTTCAGTTGGTAGGAAAATCCAGTGCAAAAGCCTAAAATGAGGGTGTGCCTGCCATGTTTAAGGACTAGTGAGAAGACCCGTGTGGCTGGAGTAGAGACCGTGAGGAGGACGCTTGTAGGAGATGAGGTCAGAGGGGAAATGGGGGCGCCTCCTCAGAACCAGCCTTGTAGGCCTTGGCAGAGGCTGGAGGGTTGAGCAGAGGCTTGGCGTTACTTGGTTCCTATTTCGTTATCGTCATCACTATGGCTGCTCTGTTGAGCATAAACTGTAGGCTGCAGGGGCTGAAACAGGAGGTCTGTTAGGTGAGAGAATGCTGTTCAAATGAGAAAATGATTTAAGTAGGAAACCCCTCATTGGCTTGGGTCAGCATTGTGGTGGTAGAGGATGTAAAACGTGAGCAATACTGGATATATCTTAAAGACAGTGGGATTTTCTGAGGGGTGATGAGAGAGAAAAGTTAAGAATGGCCGCGAAATGTCTGGTCTAAGCAACTGGAAGGATTAAGTTGCCATTAGCGGAACTGCAGAATACTGTGGGTAGGGCACACTTTGATGGAGAGGTTAGAAGCTCAGTTTTGAATGTGTTAAGTGTAATGCGCCTATTAGGCATCTCAGAGTCTGTTGGTGTCTGTGTTTGGAGTTCTGCGGTCTGGGTTAGAGATAGAAATTGGGAGCCAGCAACATTGAAAGGCATAAGACTGCGTGAGCTCACCAAGAAGAGGCTGTAGATGAAACAAGAGTCTAGAACTGTGTCTCTGCACCCAGTGTTAAGACAGTGAGGAGAAGAGGAAGAAAACAATGCAAAGACTTGAGAAGTCCAGAATAGAGAGCCCAGAAATAAATCCATGTATATATGGACAGTTAGTCTAAGACACTGGAAGCAAGAATTTACATTGGGGTAAAGATAGTCTATTTAATAAATGGTGCTGGGAAAATAGGACTGACCCATGCGAAAAAATGAAACTGGACCACCTCCTTACGCCATATACAAGAAAANCAGATCCCACATGGGCCAGTGACACTGCGCCCTCTACAGCTAAGATGGTGAACAACAGCTCAACCTGGAGCTGGGCTGCTGTGAGTCACCAGCGATGTGTAGGCTGCAGTGAGCAGCCCTAAGCTACCGTGAGTGGCTGGCAGCAGGCGTAAGTTGCCAAGAGCCGCTGTGAGCGGCCGTGCAATGGCCAGCAAGCGACTGCCTCACCAGGGAAGAGCGCAATGATCACAATACCAACATGGGCCAGTGAAGCGACGTCCTCCATAACTAGACTGAAGAACAAAAGGACAGCAACTTGTCTGTTCCCCTTCCCCGATTCCCCAATTAAATCTTTTTTTTTTTAAAGTTTTTAAAAAAAATAGGGCGATACAAATTATACAATAACATAGCAATTTTCATACATCACCTGGGTCAAAGCTTAAAAGTATTATAATGCCCAGTACCCACAAGGTTGTAGGGAAATGACATCATACATTGCTGGTATAAGCATGAGTGTATGTGACCTTTTGGAAAATAATATGGTAGTAGCTATTAAAATAAAAAAAATACATGTCCTTTGATTTAGCAGTTTATTTTTAGGTCTTATCCATTAAGGAAAAAATCAGCACATAAAATGGGATATTTATATGCAATATGCATATATTGCAGCATTTTGGTGTTTTCGGTACTGACAAAACTAGAAGCTTTCTGAGTGTATTAGTAGTGGAAGAATTGACTAAATTCTTGTATATCCATATTGTGGAATCTTGCGCAACTGTTAAAAAAGATTATATTAGAGTTATATCTGAACCTAGAGGCTTTCCATGTGACATTAAGCAAAAATTGCAGATGGTGAAGTTGTATATAAAGCATGATACCATTTCGTGTGAAAAATGTTTTTTGAAATACTTTTTTTTTTTTTTTAAGCTGAGCCATCCTGCCACCTGTTGGCAGCTCAGCGGCTGCTCAGCTCAGGCCAGGAATCAAACTACTGTTGCTCAGAGCTCAAGCTCTTGAACAAGCTCTTAATCAACTGAGCCACTCGGCCGGCCCTTTTGAAATACTTTTAACAGGTGTTTTATACGCCTATCTCTATACAGAGCAAAGCGTGGAAGGCTATGATGCTCCAAGCTCTTGACTTTGACTTCCTCCTGAGGCACTGCGTTAGGAGTGGGGTTAGGACTGGAAGGGGTCAACAGAGAGCATTTCAATTTTTTTTTTTTAAAGATTTTTATTGGGAAATTGGGGAAGGGGAACAGACAAGTTGCTGTTGTTTTGTTCTTCAGTCTAGTTGTGGAGGGCGTTGCTTCACTGGCCCATCATTGTGCTCTTCCCGGGGGAGGCAGATCAGTCGCCGGCTTCTGGACGGCTGCTCACGGCGGCTGCTGGCCACTCACGCTGGCTGCTGGCTACACACGGTAGCCCATGGCAACCCACTGCCACAGGGGCTGCAGCCTACGCCGTCGCCAGCGACTCACGGCAGCCCAGCTCCAGCTTGAGCTGTTGTTCAGCATCTTAGCTGTAGAGAGCAGTGTCACTGGCCCTCATATGTGGGATCCGAACCGGGGCCCTCTGGTGTCCCAAGCCAGCTCTTAACCAACGCGCCACTCGGCCGGCCGGCCCTAAATTTTTTTTTTTTACATTTGGATTTTCTTTGTTACAGTAAGCATGTATTATTAGCCAAATCGAATAAAAACCCCATGTGGAAAGTGAAAGTTTTACTAAAGTAAAGAATACATTCATTGTAAGTTCTGCTTTTTCTGTGACCTAACTCATAAAAATAAAAAGTTGTGCTTTATGTTTAAAACTTTGGTCTCATTTGACAGGACCTGACAATTCCTGGTTCTTCTGAGAAGTGTTCATAACCAGAGGTCATTCCTTGGTTTCCTTTCATGTTTTTGGTTGTCATTGTCTTGTGATGAATATGACTAGCTATACTAAGACCAACAAAGATATCTTCAGTAAATTATCATAATTTAGCAACACCTTATAGACAAACACTTTAGGAGGCGGAGTTGCAAATTGAACTTTGGGTATTGAATTGGGGTCAAATGATCTGTCAAAATATTGTAATGTGTGTCATCCATCATATTGCTGCTTTATCACAGTTCTTTCCTATTTCCAATATGGCTGTTATTACTTTGCAATATATATATATTTTTTTTTAATAGCACTTTTTGTTTCTATTACAAAAATAAAACACAGTACAAAAAACCTTGTAAAATATTGAAAAGCAGAAAGTATAAAACCCAATCATCCGTAAGGCTAATCATAAACCCTGTTAACATTTTAATATGTTTTTTTCTAATCTTTTGTTAACAGTGTCACTGAGTATAATTTATATACAGTAAATTTCATATATTTAAAGTGTACAATTTCATAAGTTTGGGCATATGTATATAACCATGAAACATCCCCATAATCAAAATAATGTTCAAATTCATTACCCACCCTAAAGTTTACTTGTACCCCTTTGTAATGTCCCTAGTTCCTCTATTCTCTGGTAATCACTGATCTTTATGGATTTTTTTTGGACTTCTTAGAATTTTATATAAATGGAATCATACAATATATACTTTGTCAAGTTTCTATCACTCAGTATAATTATTTTGTGGTTCTTCCATGTTGCATGTCTTAATAGTTCATTCATTCCATCCATCCATCCATCCATCCATTTATTTATTTATTTATTTATTTATTTTTGCTGAGTAGTATTCCATTGTATGGAAACATTATAATTTGTTTATCCAGTCACCTGTTGATGGACACGTTAACCGTTTTGAGCTTTTGAAATAAAGCTACTCTGAACATTCAGGTACAATTCTTTGCATGGACATATACTTTCTCTGAATACCTAGGAGTGAAATGGCTGTATCACATGCTAAGTGTTGAACTTTCTAAGAGACTGATGTTCTGTTTTCCGGAGTGGTGGTATCATTTTACATTTGCACCAGCAAGGTATAAGAGTTCCAGCTCCCCCACATTCTTGCCAGCTCTTGGTATGGTCAGTCTCTTTAACATCCTTCCATCCCTGGTTCTTACTGGCTGAGGGGTGGGCAAGGTGCTTTACCTGTAACCCTTACGATAATCACATTCAATGAGCAGTACTCCCTCTCTTTTGAAAGTAAGGAACCTTAGTCCTAGAAGGTTCAGAATACTTGTCTAAGGACACTGACACAGGACCGGATAAGAAATCACAGTTAGGTCTGTTGGGCTTCAAAGACTTTTTCTTTCCATTATATTACGTTGCCTTTTGGGATACTAAGAAAACCTCTTGAGCTTTGAAGGATTTATTGTAATGGAATTTGATCTATGCATACTTTTCTGAAATTTTAATTTTCACATATATGACAAATTTGAGTCTGTGAACAGAGTAAATTATAATTTAGGTTCCATTAGTGGAATTATTTTAAAGCCCTTGAATATGCTTGGGCAAAAATAGTGCATATTTTTTTTTTTGGAACAAGTATTGGCTAGGAATTGGGTAAGGAATTTAGAACCAGATGTTTTATTTTTACGTAGAGAAGGAAATTATAGGCTATACAATCAAGCTCTCGTATTATTTTGACATAATTTTATCATTCTCTGGGCTCCTGTAAGGTAGCATCTTGTGCCTGCAAACATTGTAGCTGGGGATTTCTCCCATGTACTGGTGTGTTTATATTCTGTTATACATGGCAATTTGGCAGTTTGTTTTGCAGATGTTCGTAATGTACAGTCTTACATCTTGTTTCTATTCCTGGAATGCTTTTAAGTATGACTCATGTTTTCTTGAGGCCATCCTAAAAATACAGCTAGCTTCAAAATTAATGTAAAATGCACCGCAGACACCACATCGCCATGCATAATGCTTTCTCTCAGCAGTTTAATGCAGTTTCCTGACAAATTAAATTTTCTTTTTTGACAAAATACACTATACTAAAACAAGTGAAAACGGGATTTTTTTCTTTTTTTTAAGAAGTGGGTCTTCTGATAGGAGGACAACAGAATGAATTTGAAATTTTAATAAAAGGAGTTGAACAAGGTATCATTGGTATCACCAGAAAACCAAGAAATAGAATTAATGGCCTGAAAAGCAAGTCCACTCAATGTGAGGGAGCCTGTGAGGTCCATACTTGTAGGGAAAGTCTTGGACGCGAGACTTTTAACAAGATTTTGGAAGGGCAATAGGACAATAATGGCGGGCATGTAAGCTTTGGACTCAAACGGTTTAGGGCTGAATGTTGGCTTATGCACTTACCACCTATGGACAAATGCTTCCACCTTGAGAATTTGATTGTTTTTTAATTTGTAGAATGGGGGCAAAGGGTATTCAGCAAATGCTTAGATGGTACTTACTACTCCTGGGCACTTCTAATTTCCTAATTGAATCCTCATAACAACTTTATAAGTAAAGAGGTTTATCATATCCCCTCTACAGTTGGAGAAACAGCACAGAGGGTTAAATAACCAGTTAAGGTTACAGAGCTAGTAAACAGCAGAATTGGGGTTGGAACAGTTTGGCTCGAGTCTGTATCCTTATCTACTACCGTCTGCTACCTTCTAAGGTTGTTGTGAGATCAACTGAGATACTCAGTATGAAAACTCATTTGAATTTTTACCTGGCACTTGACAAGAATGCAATAAATTATAGCCATTATTATTACTGTTACTGGGAGGAGGGAAAAGAAGGGAAAAGAAGAGGTGTTCGTGAAGGCACAGCGCAGACTCCAAGGCCGCCCCAGGATTCAGAAGCTGCTTATACAAATTCAGAAAGTGATGTGGAGGTGAAATGCAGTGGTGGTGACAGCCTTGCTATCCCGACATCTAGAAGCTCAATCGAAAGGTAGAACTTACTGCTGACTTGCCTCCCGACAATTTCATCTTTCGGAGGTAGGGGAAACGGGGGGACTCTTTCTCTGGGTTTAATTGTGATTAATTAGAAATAACTCATTAGTGGTATGCAAGCAACGGAAACCTTGGGGGAAAAAAACAAATGTTGACGCAGACACAGAATTTCTCAACAGGGTGCCATTAACACATTGGGCAGATGGGACTGTTTTGGACATTGTGGTTAGTGTCCCTAAATGTCAGCAGTGTACTGAATTAGCCCTCATCCCCGGAAGTTTTGCAACAACTAAAAGGGCCCCCAGACATTTCCAAGTGCCTTCTAGTTGGCATGGAGTAGTGGCAATGCTGCCACTGTTGAGAACCACTGTTGAGTGGCAAGAGTAATGGAAAAGATTGCTGAGAATTGTCAGGCGTGCCGTAGGCCAGTGGTTCTGAACACACGGGAGGATCATACTGAGTAGAAGACACTCCCACGCGCATACTCAGGGTTACTGATACACAGCTCCCAGGGTTCCAGCTTTAAGGAACGCCATGCCTTTCTCTCCTGCTTAAGAAAGTACGCTGTTGTACAAACTGCTCTGTGATTATAGGTATAACTGTGGTTCTTCTTTAGTTTGCTAAAAAACACATATATTCCTTGACCTCAGCACTTGAATAACACTGACAACATGTGAGGGGCAGAACACACATTTGATTAGGAACTGCTGCCTTTGACTTTAAAAAATCTTGAAAATGAATATCGTTCCAAGGTCAAGGCATTCAAAATGGAATCCTGTGTATAGAGAACTCAATTGAGAGTCTATAGTTATGAATAGTTACAAATAGTTACAAATAATAAAAGGTGGGAGTAGGCTGAAGAGACCAACTTGGCTTTACCGTCTAGAACCCTGGAAATCTCGTATTTTAAGTCATCAAGCCCAGGGAACGGAAGGGTGGGCACATGTCCAAGGTTGAATACAAAGGAGCCACCCAAAATGTAAGGATCGTGTGGGGAAGGCCTGTGACTGAGATTTGTGCCAATAAAGAAAAAGAAAAATCCCAAGTGTTTAAGTGTTTAATTACATGTTTGCTATCAGAGTAAGAAGCAGCAGTGGAGCTGCAGCATAGGGAACGTGGTATAACTTTAGTGATCGAGAAGTTAGAGCTTCTTAACTCTTGTTTCATTCTTTTTTTTTTTTTTTTAGCTGAGCCATCCTGCCACCTGTTGGCAGCTCAACGGCTGCTCAGCTCGGGCTGGGACTCGAACTGCTGTTGCTCAGAGCTCGCACTCTTGAGCGAGCTCTTAACCAACTGAGCCACTCGGCCAGCCCTCTTGTTTCATTCTTAAACAGCAAGGGGACGGACTCATCTCGCGATATGAAAGAGTAGACTATATCACAAAGAAGGATTTAAGCCTAAAGTAGGAAAGCAAACAACGAAGTGAACAACTGTTAGTTATAAATGAGGCTGACTCTCCAGCCTCAGGTGAATTGCATCTTAGCATCATGAAACTCCTTGCTCAATTCTCAGACGTGTAGGTCTTAGAGCGATGTTCTCAGCCCGTTTTTCACTATTGCTCTCCTAAGGACATTTCCCCTCAATTGTCTCTCCCAACCCCATGAAATTTCAGCATCACAGATACATTGTATGTCTGTTTATGCACAATGGCCCTTTGGTGGACTACAGACCATTGTAATAGCTAAGAATTTTTCTCAAGCCCCTCTCCAGGAACCTGTGTTTGCCCCCTTGGGGGTGATGTCTTCCCCAGCCCCACCGTGAATGTCCTAGAGGATTTATAGAGGAAGGAGAGAGGTCAAGCATCCCCACTGGGTGAAAATCTCCTGCCTTTCAGACATAGAGGCACTTGGTTTCGGGAAATTACAAGATGCTTTGGTGTGACCCCACTGAAATGATAAACCAACCGTGCTGCCCAAAACCTTGTCCTTGATCTTCCCAGCAGAAGAGAATCAGAAATCAGAAATTTATCTTTATTTTTTTCAAATGATTAGATATTAGCTTTTTTTTGGTGGGGGGAGTGATTACATGTTAGCTTTTGAGGGGGCGGGGTGAGGGAACTACTCTAGCAATACTGTGCTCTTAGAGGGGGATAAAAAGCACAGCTTTAGCTCTAGGAAAGGGTTCTTAGTTTGATCTTTGAACTCCTTCATGACCTCACTGGGTGATTAAAGGAAGTTTAAAAAGTATGTTTGTGTGTGTGTGTGTGTGTATAAAGTGCAATACAATACTAAACCAAACACTGCAGCCCACACCCAAATTAAGAACTAAAATATTATCAATAGCATCGAAGCTACCATGAGAATCTGAGTCCATGCCCAGGTATCCATTATCCTGAATTTATCATTCTCTTGACCTTTTCCTTTTTCAAGCACTGTTTTATCATGTATGTATGTGTTTATAATGAATTCAATTTGCTACTTTTTGGAGCTTTATCAAAATAGTGTGATTTATTCTGAGACTTAATTTTGTCCCTCAGTATCATACCTTGTAAGAGTTACATATATTGTTGGAAGTAGTGGTAGTTCATTCTTTTTTGTTGTTGTTATATAATATTGCATTGTGGGTTTTTTTTTAATCCATCTCTTGTCTCCAGTTTTATTTTGAACAACGCTGCTATGAGTATTATATGTCTCCTGACGTACAAGGGCAAGAGTTTTTATTCTATACCTAGGAACGCAATTTCTGGGTCACTGGGTGACTTACAGATGAGCAAACACAAATTAATTGTGTTAATTCAGACATTTTAGGAAATGCTCAGGCAGAAGATAAGCAGATTGAGAGGTAGACTTAGAAGGGCGTTGTATGAAGTAGTCTTTTATTCCCAAAATAATTGGTGTAGAAGAATAGTCTTAAATTCTAAAGAAGTAATTTAAGTCTTCATCAAACTTTATAACTGTGAAGTTGGAGACCTCACAACCCATTGCCAACTTAAGTTAAAACAGAGTTTTCTTAAATTTTTTAAGACTATGATAATCATTAATTGTCTGGGATGGTTTGATCATATCCCCTTTTTAGAACAAAAGGGCTGGGCTATGAAACTGATAAAGTAATGACACCATTCATTCCTCATATCACCCTTGAAAATCACTTTCATTTCTTTTGTGACACTTGTAGGTGATGGTTCAAATGTTCTTTACAAGCTTTTAAGTGTTCGATTATGTGACTCTGTGATATCATAAACTTTGTCTTGTTTTCACATTGATAATGATGGTTTTATTGTAAAACAGTGAAAATTCACCAGGTGTATGTATCATTGTATGTGTATACATGTATATGTGTGTATATGTATTTTCATGTAATATGCTATCTTCATTGATTGCTTGGAGGTTTATATTATATACTTGATTTGCATTTAATTTTATCTTTGTTTCTCCTTTAAGTTTCAGACTCGCTGGCTCAATCTGTAATTCAGCATCTAAGATGGATAATGCAAAAGGATCTTTTGGGGCAAGATGTCTTTCTAATAGGACCTCCTGGGCCTCTTCGACGCTCTATTGCTATGCAGTACCTGGTGAGCAGTCAATTCTTGTGCTTTCCTAAGTGTCTTAACGCTGATAAGTTATGTTGTAAGATAAAGTTAAGAATTTATAAGAATATCAGGATTAGTCACTACTTGCAAAAAGTTGTTAATGTTGAATGATGATTTGTTTACAAAGAGTTTGGAACAAGTTATTTGGGAAGCAAATGTATATTTGCCTTTTATAGCTTTAGCACATTTTTGCTGTAACTAGAAACATCTCCACTTCCAGTGGAAAAGAACCATAAATTCAGTCAGCGAGTAGCAGGTAGAATCAGCCACTCTGAGATTACAAAACAAAACTTAGTTTTGTGCTACTTAGGGGACATTCTTTTTGCTCAGATCCACATTTTCAAAAGCCTAACAATTCTCTGGATTTTTTTATGTTTAGTGGTCTTTAAAGGGAGCCTAAGGTTTGTAGAATATCTCTTTTGTGTAACACAATTTTTTTTTCCTTTAAATAGATGAGGAAAGAAGTTCATTAAATAATTCACTCAAGCTTTACGCAGCTGGTGAATGATGGAGCTAGAATTCAAATCTCAAATTGTTCCTTCTTTCTGACACATCTTCCTGTTAAATGTTTGCAGTTCTCTAAGCGTGGTTGTGAACTGAGTTGAAATATTCAATTCTCGACCCCACATAAAAAAAATTTCACCACTTTTTTTTTTATTTTGTCAGCATTAATAGACATTGCTCTAGTGATTTTAGGAAGAATGCTATCAAATGAGGTTGTTTTGCTCTGAAGGTACTTTTTAGGATGAAGAGAAAAACCTTGCTTAAACTTTCCTTGTGTTATTAAAGAGTTGATTTCTGTGCTTTTGAAATATACTTTGCGTACTCTTCTATGTCAGTGGTGAATTTACTGTGGTACTTCCAAAATCATGCAGGGCAGGAATGATAATGCAATGAACAAATCAGAACCTCACTCCCTCTAGCCCATACCTGTCATGCGAGTATCTTTTGTTCCCAGAACCAGTTTGTGCAATTGTGTACATTGTAGCCTCACTTTATTAATACACATGGCAAAAGTCTCTCCTTTAAAAATGCAGAGTCATCTACTGAGAATCCCAGATCTAGAGCCTCTTTAATTTTATTTAAGACGTGCCCTCTCTACCTGGCTCATTTCAAAGACCACCACATCTCACTCTGGTTTTGTTTCTGGTAAGACTTTGATGCTTGTTAGCGAGGACCGTGGAATGAGAAAGGCTAGGAGGTTATAGGAGTCTTGTTGGTTCAGAAATGTAACGTAAGTCTCTGAGTGTGAAGCCTGTGTGTTAAAACAAAGCTTTAAATTGTGAAACAGCTGAGGCCGCTTTAGGATGTGGAAATACACGTAAGAAAACTTACTAGCGTAAGCTGCCCTGCAAACTCTGCAGTGGGTACTGTTGCCGTTAGATAAAAGGTCCTACGCTTGGTAGTAACTACAGTAGATGAGGTGTTTAAGGCAGAAATTTGGGGGCAAGCCTGCTGAATCTATGAGAAATTAAGTAGAAATAATTTGATAGTTGCATTTGTATTGAACTCACATAAAAGTTTTGTAGATGG